>NC_086318.1:267986990-268056990 GCF_036172605.1 Pelobates fuscus | reverse complement strand
GGGGATAAGGACCACTATGGGAGGGAAGGGGGGGATAAGGACCACTATGGGAGGGAGGGGGGGGATAAGGACCACTATGGGAGGGAGGGGGGGGGATAAGGACCACTATACCACTATGGAAGGGAGGGGGGATAAGGACCACTATCGGAGGCAGGGGGTGGGATAAGGACCACTATGGGAGGGAGGGGGGGAGAAAAGGAACACTATGGGAGGGAGGGGGGGATAAGGACCACTATGGGAGGAAGGGAGGGGGGGATAAGGACCACTATGGGAGGGAGGGGGATAAGGACCACTATGGGAGGGAGGGGGGGGATAAGGACCACTAGGGGAGGGAGGGGGGGATAAGGACCACTAGGGGAGGGGAGGGGGAAGTAAGGACCACTAGGGGAGGGGAGGGGGAAGTAAGGACCACTAGGGGAGGGGTGAGTCAGGGGGGTGAAGGAACACGGGGGTGGGGAGGTAAGGACCACTGAGGGAGGAGGAGGGGAGGTCAGGACATATGGGGGGGGGGCAAATATCCTTGCACCGGCCCTGCACACACTGCATTCATACACACACTGCATTCATACACACACTGCATTCATACATACACACGCTGCACTCATACACACGCTGCACTCATACACACGCTGCACTCATACACACGCTGCACTCATACACACACACGCTGCACTCATACAGACACTGCACTCATACACACACGCTGCACTCATACGCACACACTGTAAATAAATATTCAATTAATATATTTTTTTTAGGATCTAATTTTATTTAGAAATTTACCAGTAGCTGCTGCATTTCCCACCCTAGTCTTATACTCGAGTCAATAAGGTTTCCCAGTTTTTTGGTGAAAAATTAGGGGCCTCGGCTTATATTCGGGTCGGCTTATACTCGAGTATATACGGTAAGTAGAATTATAGATCAGGGTGTTGCAGTGGATGTGATCTATTTGGATTTTGCCAAGGCATTTGATACAGTTCCACACAAAAGATTAGTGTTCAAACTCAAGGAAATCGGTCTCGATGAAAATGCTTGTTCTTGGGTAGAACATTGGCTTAAAAACAGAATACAAAGAGTTGTCGTTAATGGTAAATTTTCAAGCTGGACAGAGGTGGCAAGTGGTGTCCCTCAGGGGTCTGTTCTGGGACCCCTTCTATTTAACATTTTTATAAATGATCTTGAAGACAGCATTGAAAGTCATGTTTCAGTGTTTGCAGATGACACAAAACTTTGTAAAATAATACAATGTGAGCAAGATATTACTTTGCTGCAGAAGGATTTGGATAGACTGGAGGACTGGGCACTCAAATGGCAGATGAAATTTAATGTTGAAAAATGCAAAGTTATGCACTTCGGCGTAAAGAATACACAAGCAACGTATACCCTTAATGGAAGTGAATTAGGGATAACAACACACGAAAAGGACTTGGGAATTGTTATAGACAACAAACTATGCAACAATGTGCAATGTCAATCAGCAGTGGCCAAGGCCAGTAAGGTATTGTCATGCATGAAAAAGGGCATTCATTCTCGGGACGAGAATATCATTTTGCCTCTCTATAAATCACTGGTAAGACCACATATTGAATATGCTGTGCAATTTTGGGCACCTGTTCTAAAGAAGGATATCATGGCACGAGAAAAAGTGCAGAGGCGGGCTACAAAATTAATAAAAGGAATGGAACATATCAGCTATGAAGAAAGGTTAACAAATTTAAACCTATTTAGTTTAGAAAAACGTCGCCTGAGAGGGGATATGATAACATTATACAAATATATTCGGGGCCAATACAAACCATTGTGTGGAAATCTATTCACAAACCGGACTTTACATAGGACACGAGGCCATGCGTTTAGACTGGAAGAAAGAAGATTTCGTCTAAGGCAAAGGAAAGGTTTTTTTACTGTAAGAACAATCAGGATGTGGAATTCTCTGCCTGAAGAAGTGGTTCTATCAGAGTCCATACAGATGTTCAAACAGCTACTAGATGCATACTTGCAAAGACAGAATATTCAAGGATATAATATTTCAATGTAGGGTAATAACTGCTTGATTCAAGGATAAATCTGACTGCCATTCTGGGGTCAAGAAGGTTTTTTTTTTTTTTTTTTTTTTTTTTTTTTTGTCCTAGCTTGTTGCAAAATTGTGCTTCAAACTGGGTTTTTTTTTTTTTTTTTTTTTTTTTCCTTTTGGATCAACAGCAAAAAACAGGTGTGAGGAAGGCTGAACTTGATGGACGCAAGTCTCTTTTCAGCTATCTAACTATGTAACTATGTAACTATGTAATATACACATATATATATACACATATATACACATATATATATATATATACACACATATATATATACACACATATATATATATACACACATATATACACACATATATATATACATATATATATATACACATATATACACATATATATATATATATATACACACACACATATATATATATACACATATATATATATATATACACACATATATATATACACACACATATATATATACACACATATATACACACATATATACATATACACATATATACACATATATATATACACATATATACATATATATACACACATATATATATACACACATATATATATACACACATATATATATACACACATATATATATACACACATATATATACACATATATATATACATATACATATATATACACATATACACATACATACACATATACACATATACATATATACATACACATATACATATATGCATACACATATACACATACACATATACATATATACATACACATATACACATACACATATACACATATACACATACACATATACATATACATATACATATATACATACACATACACATATATACATACACATACACATATATAATTTTTTTTACACTTATTTTAATTGTATTTATTTTATTTCCAGCCAGCAGGGGGACTACCTGTCATTACAGGCAGTCCCCCTGCTGGCAATGCAGCAGGCAGCAAACCCGGCCATGTGATTCTGAGTTCCTATCAAGGACCTCACTCTCACATGGCCGGGGGGGGAGGGGGGCGGGTAAGTAAAAAAAAAAATTAAAAAAAAATGGAGGGCGTACTATTACGCCCTGCGGCGCTTAGAACCGCTTAGAATAGGGCGTAATAGTATGCCCTCCGGTTTTAAGGGGTTAAAATGGTGCTTTGGAAAACGAAGTTCTATGTTTAAGTTGCTTATATGCATGTATTCATTAAAAATATGCAAATTGCAAGTTTTTTTTTTGTTTTTTTAAGTTTTAACATTTTTCATTTTGGACGTGCACAGAAAAACAGATAGGCTTGCACTGCCACAACAGCGCAACAAACATAGTAGTGTCACATAAAGTCAAACATGTGTGAGACATAAAAATAAAGGCACTTTTTGTTATTTTTAAAATTAACAGGTTGTAACATGCTCTTTCGAGAGCCCAAACATGGGTACTTATGATTTTGGTATAAGGAGGTCGCCTTAGGGTATGTCACTTTTGTGCAGGGCTTAAGGCCCGTGAGTATGAAAAGATAACCTAAGGGGGCGGGTAATGGTTTTGCAAGCACCCACGTGGAGGTTGGTATATTAGTAAGATGTGTGGGTGGTTTATCCGAGGATTAAGATGCTCCATATCCCCGGAGCATAAAGTGGAGGTGGTTGGGGGGCACATCAAAGGGTAATAAGGTGCAACCAATATTGGATAGTGAAAAGGTCGGTGGGGCCAGTAGGGCACAGTTCCAAAGGTAGTAAAACCACATACTAAATGGTCTGGAACATGGGGTTTCATAACTGCAAACATATTAAAAGAAAAACATCAGATAATTAAATACAGTAATGCTGGTGAGTTAAGTGCCCCTCTAGGTAGCTTAAACCCAGGGTCAAAGAGCCTGCTGGATGGAAGGCAGCCACATTAGCCACGTCCCACTGGTGTACCGTTCTTGCAGAATTGTTTGCAGAGGCAGGAGCATGGAGTCCCAGAGAGTGCAAGAACAGGTCAGCTTCAGAGACGGATGTCAGTCGGTAGCACGGCCATCTTTTTCTCAGTTGAGGGATACCCCCCTTCAATGATGTGCACCACTGCAGCGTTGGGCGACTCAGGTTGTGAAAAAAAAGCTTAAAGAGTGTTCCTCAAATATATATGGCGTTGCGCCCCTGACTGCCTTCAATAGTGTGTCTTTATGAGACCTGGATTTGAAGCATAAGATGACATCTTTGTGTGTAAGGGTGTTGGTATTGGACCTTCCTGGAATTCTGTAGAGTCCATCTAAAGATAGTGCCTTCATCTGTTTAGGTGGTAGGATATCTGAGAACAGCCTCCGTATTAATTGTGGTAGTTCCACCGAGTCCATGGTGTCGGGTATCACCCGCACCTTCAGGTTATGTTGTTGCACGTTGTCCTCTAGCTGACAGATTTTATCACTGAGCTGTCCTCTAGCTGCCCGATTTTGGCACTGATAAAGACACACTACTGAAGGCAGTCACGTGTTGGTAGCCTCAAATAGTTTCTCTCCTGTGGAATCTTGTTTAATCCGTATGTCATGGATATCGTCCTCTGTGGCTTTGATGCGTCCTGTCAGGGTGCCCAAGTCCTCCCTCAGCATTGCCATTTCCGAGGCAAAGAAGGCTTTGAGGTCTGTCACCATGGAGGTAAGGTCCGTTTTCAACGCTAGTGGGGGTTCGGGTCTTGGTTGTACCCTGCTCCTGCGGCGAGGAGATGGTGCTTCCGACAGTTCAAGGTCCTCGTCTTCCGAGGCAGAGGGGGTAGTCTTGTGGCGAGTCGGGCCGTAACTCCACAGTCTTGGGCCTACATGGCTGCTAAAGAAGCAAGCCAATATTTCAGGTTTGGCTCTCTGCATGCCCCTGGGATTTTCGGGAGTGCTTTCCCATGATGTGCCGGTGCCCTGTAAGTAGTTTGTGAGGGCCCAGGTGTGCAAATAAGTGGCTTTAATGCAGTGTTCCACAGGAGTTGAGGCAACATGCATCTGGTCTGATCGCTGGTTAGCTCCACCCCCTCAAAAAAGCAAGTTTTTTTTTTGATGTGCAAACAGAGTATTGGCAATTCAGAGAAGTAGAGCTTTAGGTCTGTCACATATCAGATGGGTTTCACCCATTTAGAAGAACCAGGACTCATGTCCTTCGATATATGTACTGCTCAGGTAGCTCTGTGATATTTGATCTGTCTGATGGGTTTCACCCGCCTGTAGGAACTGGGGCTTCGTCTCCAGTGTTTATATACAATTACTCTGTGTATTGCTAACTGGAATCTGGGGCTGTGTGCTTGGGACCACATGTCCCTTTAATGGAACAAAGAAAGGACACATGAACCCGAGCATGCAGCCCCCTTATTTCCATACAAGTGACACGTGGTCCTGAGTGCACAGCCTCGATTATTAAAAAAGTAATAAAATTGGGTTTAATACTGTGCTACACATAGTTTGCACTGTTTAATGTATTTTGGGTGACATAGGTAGTAGTTAGAGGAAGTATCTCCATATGTGTGTGGCATTTGTTTATTTAAACCAATTTTTATGAAAAATAAAAGATTTTTGCATATATTAATCTCTTCATCCAGTTTTCAGTGAGTGTGCGATACTATTCATATGTATATTATTAAACACAGGTTACCTAATTTAATAGGTTTTGAGGGGTTGATTTGAGGGTTATCCTGGTATTAGCACCTCAATACAATATTACATGTTTTAGTGCCGACATCAATAATTATTATTTTTGTTTATTAAATGGAATACTCCAAGTACCTTAACCCCTTAACACCGCAGCCAAATGTACAAGTTGTGAACGAAACAAAATGTAAACAAAACCTGGCATTTGCGCTATATGTCTGTCAAACCGTAATTCACCTCTTTCATATTAAATGCACCCCCCCCTTATTATATATCATTTTATTCAGGGGAAACAGGGCTTTCATTTAATATAAAATATTTAGCTATGAAACATAATTTAATATGAAAAACATGGGAGAAAATAAGATTTTTTTTATTTTTTTAGTTCTACATGACATTTTAACTGTCAATGTCATAATACTGTGCTTTTACTGCAATAAAATACACATATTTGTATTCAGCAAAGTCTCACGTGTAAAACAGTACCCCCTATGTACAGGTTTTATGGTGTTTTGGGAAGTTACAGGGTCAAATATAGCGTGTTACATTTGAAATTGAAATTCGTCAGATTGGTTACGTTGCCTTTGAGACTGTATAGTAGCCCAGGAAATAAATTTACACCCATAATGGCATACCATTTGCAATAGTAGACGACCCAAGGTATTGCAAATGGGGTATGTCCAGTCTTTTTTAGTAGCCATTTGGTCACAAACACTGGCCAAAGTTAGCGTTAGTATTTGTTTGTGTGTGAAAAATGCAAAAAACGCCAATTTTGGCCAGTGTTTGTGACTAAGTGGCTACTAAAAAAGACTGGACATACCCCATTTGCAATACCTTGGGTTGTCTACTATTGCAAATAGTATGCCATCATAGGGGTAATTTTCATTCTTGGGCTACCATAGGGTCATAAAGGCAACGTAAGCAATCTGGCGAATTTTAATGTGAAAAAAATGAATCACAAGCCTTATATTTGACGCTGTAATTTTTTAAAACACCATAAAACCTGTACATGAGGGGTACTGTTGTACTCGGGAGACTTCGCTGAACACAAATATTTGTGTTTCAAAACAGTAAAAAGTATTGCAGCAGTAATATCGTCCGTGTAAGTGCTGTTTGTGCGTGAAAAATGCAAAAACCGTAACTTTTACTGGCGATATCATCGTTGTAATACATTTTACTGTTTTGAAACACTAATATTTGTGTTCAGTGAAGTCTCCCGAGTAAAACAGAACCCCCCATGTACAGGTTTTATGGTGTCTTGGAAAGTTATAGGGTTAAATATAGTGCTAGCAAATTAAATTCCTTATACTTTCGGCATGGGTTGTCAGGCAGGTCCCGCTAATTGTAATTAATTAGGATACCTAATTATGTAAAATTATTACATAAATATATGTGTAGAATTAATATATGTATATATATACATATGTGTATGTATACGTTTATATATATATATATTTTTTTTAAATATTTTTATTTATATATAGGTATATATATAGTGATATATACGTATATATTTATGTATATAGATATATATATTATTTCGTTCTACGTGTATTTTGATATAAATATATATTAATATCACAATACAGTTAGAACGAAATAAAACACATCTATATATTTTTTAATATTTTATTTTTAATTATTTTTTTTAATTTAATTTTTTTACGTATTTACATATTTATTTATTTTTATATTATTTATAAATATATATATAACAATAATTATATATATATATTTAATCAGTATCAGTCTACGTGTAATTTGATATTAATATATATATATATATATAATTATATATATATTAATATTAAAATACACCTAGACGGTGTATGTGTGTGTGTGTATATGTGTGTATATATATATATATATATATATATATATATATATACTTAGATCATATATATATATAATATATATATATATATGATCTAAGTATATATATATATTTTTTACACTTTTAACATTATTTTATTTTATTTTCAGCCAGCAGGGGGACCAACTGTCATTACAGTTGGTCCCCCTGCTGGCAATGCCTGAGCCAGCTATACCGGCCATGTGATTGTGAGGTCCTCGCAAGGACCTCACTCTCACATGACCGGGAGGGACCGGAGGAGGAAGATCTGCCGCGGGGGGGCTCCCTGGGGGTCCCCCCAACCGCGATCGCCGGCGTGGGACCACCGGCGACCGGGTAAGTTAAAAAAAAACGGCGGGCGTATATTTACGTCCGGCAGCGTTTAGAGCCGCTTTTAAAAGGACGTAAATATACGTCCGCCGGTCTTAAGGGGTTAATCAATACGGTCCCCTGCAGTGGTTATGGTGATGGGAGTTGCATGGCGCCAACCAATTAAAAAAATATTGTTTTAGCACAGTTTGACAACTTGCCTCCACAACAACCACTGCATCCAGTCTTCTGCAGTAGGAGAAGCCAGAGTGCCTATAGAAGGATTCACTGTAGGCACCAAGACCACTTCAGCTCATTAAAGTGGCTTAGGTGCACTGTCCCATGTCCCTTAACCCTATAATGGTAATTACTGCAATTTCTAAGAAACTGCAATAATTACCTCTGAGGGTTAACTCCACCTCTAGTGACAGCCACTAGAGGGACTTCCTGAATTGAAACGGAGCTTTGGTAGGGTATCTGACGCTAGACGTCCTCACGCTCTGCATGAGGACTTGCAGCATTAGATTTTTTCCCCATAGGAAAACATTGAATAATGCTTTCCTATTGGGAAATCCTAATGCAAGTGCGACCATTAGGAGGAGCGTGGGCGGAGCCTGATCCAGCGCTGACAGACATCGGCGCTGGATTCAGGTAAGTTACCGAAGGGATTTTACCCCCTCAACTGCACAGGAGGCTTTGTTTCCCTGGCACTATAGACTCCCTTAGGTGCGTCTGTTGAGTACACTAAGCAAATGAGTACAGTCCTGCATTTGCTGTGCTTTGCTCTACAGAGACATCCGGCTATAAAGCAATAATCTGCTAGGACCCAGATACATTGTCAAACCATGCTAAAACCGTTTCACCTTTTATAATGGGATGGGCCAGGGCATTCTATGCACCCTACACACTAGAGTGTGATGTAGTAGTTATGGTGCTTGAGGTGTTCCTTTATACAGTGCTTTAATGAGTGAATCAGGGCTTCAATTACAAGGGAGGCGTGGTGATTATTTGTACCAATATTGTTGAGTATGCCGAGCACTCCATACAAGTACTGACAAGGTTAACTTGTTTTCAGCTGTGACTGGCCAGGTTGGAAGACAAAGTCAGTAAATAACTGGATGCAGGCACCTCGCAAGAACTACTAGCTAGGGAGTGGAGCCAATATCAGAAAAGGGTACCAGGAGATAAGATATAATTTATTTGTCAATTTCACCTCACAAATGGCGAGGATGCGAGTGGAAATTTTTAATCCTCATACCTCATGCTCGGTTTGAAAAAGTTTCACAGTTATGTTCCTCTGGAAACCTGCAATATTTCCATGCTGAAAAACTCCAAGTCTGGTGATTATCACAGGGTGAAGGACACGGAAATTTACATTAACCACGCGGTGTTCGGTTACGACAACAGTCTCTGGAATGGTGAAAGATTCAATTTCCTGCTTCAGAGCTAAACAGGAATTAAAGGATATTTCAAATTAAAATATGATGACAATTATCCCTTATATATATATGCCATATTTCCCACAATGTATTAGGGACATACTAAACATAATACTGGGATGATGGGATGATTGGCTGCAATGCTCAGCACTTTCAATAGGTGGCAGTATACTTTTCACACACATACCTGGTAATGACTCTGCTGTAACTCAAAATATGTTGTTCTCTTCTGCAGTGCTTGATACTAAGTTGCAAACAGTTGCCAATGTTTACTTGCTGATATAAGAATAGTTGTATAATGCAATCATAGTAAATTACATAAAAATACTAGAAAAATGGGTCAATATACTTGTAGAACTAGATTACGGATTTAATATAGTATATGCTTTGATAGGAACCTGGGGACAGAGGTTTTAAACATGGGCATTATGGGCAAAATAATATGGGTACACATGCCAAGGAACATATTGAACCTGTTTCTGATGAAATCATGGGTATAATTATTTTTCTATATGGCGATTATGGTGGAATATCATGGTTACACATGCCAAGAAACACAATTAACCTGTTTCTTAATAGTATATGGTTAGAATTAATTTTCAATATGGGAATTATGGGATGAATATCATGTTTATACATGCCAAGGAAAATTTTTAACCTGTTTCTGATGGAATCATGGGTATAATTATCTTTCTATATGGGTATTATGGGTAGGATATGGTAAAATATTCCATATTTTGGAAAGGTCTCTTAGATGAATTTCACACTGAGGTGTGGTTGATCTTGAGTGACATGAACAGATGACAATAAGTGTTGTAAGCTCTTTCTGAGTGACCATGGAACATGGGATGACCTAATAAGGAATTGCCAACAAGCATATTGTATCAATAGCATTGACTTGTAACGCTTACACAGCCATTTTAGTGGTATATATGTAGAATGTACTATTTGTGAAAGGGGCTGTAGCGGAGTAGAAGTATAAACTGCAATATCTCCGTTGGTAGACGTAATCAGCATACAAATAAAGGGTAACGTCGTAATTCCAATCCCATTCCCCAACAACTGGACGAAACACAGTTTTGGGAGTCAATTGAACTTTTATTGAACCACAACCGGCTTTATACAAACCCCATGCAATGGGTTTCCTTAATGACATTCCAGGGGTTTTTCCCTGGTGGACCTTGTGGAAGACTGGGAACAAAGTTACATTTCCCATGATCCTTTTCTGTACTGGGAAGGTAATTGCGTAAGAACATTTCTTAATTAAATTATCTCCCAGTACAGAACATTAAACAATATTTTTAAAACATCATAACTCTTATAATATTTATCAGAACTCCACTTCACTGAATAGCTGGGATCGGAGCGCTCAATCTGTCCATTTATCGAGAATAAATGGAAACTATCCAAACATTTCTCAGTATGTACCATTGGGTAATAAATATAAAAAATAAGAAAAGGGCATTTAAAGCATTTAAATCAGACAAATCAGAGGCATCCTATCCAAGGATAATAATGCTTGCAAAAAGGCAATTAAAGTGGCTAAACTAGAAAATGAGAATTTGATAGCCAAAGAATGCAAAACCAACAAGACTTTAGAAAAACAGACTTTTCTAAAATTAGAATATGTGTAAAGGAGTCATTGTCAGACTGGAGCAACTTAAATGGAGTCCAAAATAAATGGGATTATTTAAAAGCTGCACTACTGAAGGCAACAGAAAATTGCATTAGGCTTGTCAGTAAAAGCAAAAAATTCAAGAAACCACTGTGGTACTCCGCAGATGTGGCCAAAATAGTAAAAAACTAAAAGTTAGCATTTAGTAATTATAAAAAAACCCAGAGTGAGGAAGACAGAATGACCTATAAGATTAGGCAGAAAGAGGCTAAGCAAGTTATAAGAGCTTCCAAATCACACACAGAAGAGAAAATAGCACAGTCAGTAAAAAAGGGGGACAAAACTTTTTTTAGATACATAAATGAGAAAAGAAAAGTAAAACAAGGATTAGTTAGATTAAAAACAAAAGAAGGAAGGTATGTAGATGAGGATAAAGGTCTAGCTGACTGCCTCAATGAATATTTTTGTTCGGTATTTACAGCTGAAAATGAAGGAAAGGGACCTCTGTTAAAAAAAAGGATAAATGAGTCATTTATTACACGTGAGTTTACAGAGGAAGAGGTTCTATTTCAACTGTCAAAAGTAAAGACAAATAAGTCAATGGGACCTGATGGAATACACCCAAAGCTATTAAAAGAGCTTAGTGGTGTACTAGCAAAACCATTAACAGATTTATTTAACCAATCATTGTTAACAGGAGTAGTCCCATAAGATTGGAAGTTAGCGAATGTTGTGCCCATTCACAAGAAAGGTAATAGGGAGGAGTCGGGCAACTATAGGCCAGTAAGCCTTACTTCAGTAGTGGGGAAAGTGATGGAAACCATGTTAAAGGATAGGATTGTTGAACATCTAAAAACACATGGATTTCAAGATCAGAGACAACATGGGTTTACTTCAGGGAGATCATGCCAAACTAATCTTATTGATTTTTTTGATTGGGTAACTAAAATTATAGATCAGGGTGGTGCAGTAGACATTGCTTACCTAGATTTCAGTAAGGCTTTTGACACTGTTGCACATAGAAGGCTTATCAATAAACTGCAATCTTTGAGTTTGGATTCCAATATTGTTGAATGGGTAAGGCAGTGGCTGAGTGACAGGCAACAGAGGGTTGTAGTCAATGGAGTATGTTACAAAACTGTTACAAAAACCTTATTGCACTGTGTACTTTTCAATGCTATTTTCGCCTTTCTGTCTTATGTGCAGTCGTTGGTATGGTTCAGCACGAATCCTTTGTGTAAGCGTATAGGTGGCCGCCATTTCGGGACTTTGCACGTGTTCGCGGCCATCTTACGTGCGAACAGCGGTGTTTGCCAGCAATCGTCTGGAACTAAAAACGGAGACGCACCCAGGCGAACACCGCTGAGACCTCCAGGATAGCATAACTTCGTGCTGGACCTACCGAATAGCCCACCGTTCGGTAGGACGATTACTCTCCGCCAGGGGAGTACAGCGACCTCCAGGATAACTATGGATGACCATGGGTTCGTGGAGTTTTCCCGTACGAACGGAGACCGACCGCAAGGCCTAAACGTGTGGAACTATTTTCGGCCAGAAAGTCTGTGCGGTCGGTCAAAACTTTGAAAACCCCTAACTCCGGAACCGTTCATCCGAACAGGTTGGTTTTCGGATATGTTGCTCCCCTGAACAAGACCTGTACAGCGGTGTAGGATTTAAAGGGGTACCCCCTGGTTTCGGGGTACATCCAGAACTTGGTTGAAAATATGTACTGTATAATTGGGTTAACTGTTTATCTGAGGGGAGGAGATGTGTGGGAGGTACCCAATATGTGATTGGTGATTTTATGCCTCCCCCTGGGAGTATCCTGTTTACATGTAACCACAATAAAAAGCAGGCTGGTCAGCCCAGTCCTCAGTTCTTACTTGACCCTCAAATCGCTGCTTTGACTCGTTTTGTGGGTAGAAAAGGTATCCTAGCTATGCTATAGCTAGTGGGATGTTTCCACACTTACAGGACTCGCATGGAATACTATGGAACTCGGCTCTCCCCTCTTCAGCAACTAGGAATCCAGACAACTAAACGGTCCAGCTCTCAGCTAGCCTAAGGGTAACCGTAACATTTGGTGGCAGCGGTGGGATGATTCTGGATATCCTAGGAGAGGCACGGAACGGATGGAGAGCACCTACGCAAAATTGAAACGTACAACCCTGAAAGATTTATTGGAAAGCAGAGGAAGGCACGCCAGCAACCGGCCAAAGAGGGAACTGATCGCAGAATTGACAGAACTGGATCAAAGCTCCACCATGGCGGAAACACCAATCACGGATGATGATGCAAAGGCAAGAATTGTTCGGGGGAGGCTTCCCTTATACGGGCCAAACCCATCTATAGAACTGATACAGCAATTGATGGTGGAGGCAGACGCGGATTTACAAAAGACCCGAGCCTACAACATTGAAATGGCCAACGCACAACGCACTGCTGAAGCCCCACAAGTAATCGTTCCTGTTGAAACTGCTGGGAAGCCTAAAATACCCTTTGCGGCATTCCGATCCTTCCTGGAGAGCGAGACAGGAATTGATGAGTACTTGGCAGACTTCGAAAGGCAATGCGCCCTGCACCAGATTCCCACCAGAGAGTGGCCCACGATCTTGTCTGGGAAGCTATCTGGGCGAGCCCTGGAAGCTTTTCGTACTTTGGGTACTGAGGAAGTGACACAGTATGAACGAGTTAAAGAGACTCTGCTAAAAAGATACGCGGTGACTCCAGACACGTATCGCCGGCAGTTTCGGGGCACGAAAAAGAAGCCTAACGATACACATATGGAATGGGCGCACCGAATGCGGAGAGCGGTAAATCACTGGATGAGCGGAAGTAAAGCTGTGACTGGTGAGGAAATTTTACAATTATTCCTCTTAGAACATTTTTACGATGGCATGGAACAAAAAGGGAAGGAGTGGCTGCGAGACAGGCGACCTTCCACTCTAGAAGAAGCGGCCAAATTAGCTGATGAACATTACGATTCACGTCTTCACGAGTCCACAAACTACCGGGCTCCAGCACGGGTTGAGCCCAGAGAGGTTTACCGTGCACCTCCTCGTACGGAGTTCCGGGCCCCAGTACCCGCCGGGCCCCCCAGACACTCAGGGTCATCCAATAACAATTTTGATCGTCCTAGGCCCACTTGCCACCGATGCAAGCAACCAGGACATTTCATGGCCAACTGCCCGCTTGGCACACACCAGACGCCCAGGAATTACAATTACCCCTCTGGGCCCTACCGTCCTGCCCGAGCCCTCTGTGTTAACCAGGAGACCCCTATGGAGGAATATTTGGGGCCGCTTCACGAGGCAGACCCGGTATATGCGGCTTCGGATAACCGACAGCACCATCGGCAGAAGGTATGGCTCGAAGGGCGATCTACCGAGGGGTTGAGAGACACAGGGGCTACCATAACACTGGTACAAAGTCATTTGGTGCCAGAACACAAAAGGTCAGGGCAGACCGTAGCCGTTAGAGTGGCGGGAGGGGATGTGTACAAAGTCCCGACCGCTAAAGTACATCTTGATTGGGGAGCGGGGAAAGGAGCTGTAAACGTGGGTATAATGGACCATTTACCTGCTGAAGTACTACTGGGCAATGATTTGGGCCCCATGACTTCAGCCTATGCACCAGTATATAACAACGAAGCGAACCCAGTGACTACACGGGCACAAGCCCGGACGGACCGAGAACCCTCACCAGTGCGGGAGACCCAGGTAAGACCAACCCCGACTTCTCTTGACCTGTTAGACCCCATACCCTGGGACACCCCAGTTACCTTTGAGACCGAGTCTAGGACTGACCCGACCTTACAAAAATACCGGGAACGAGCAGAGACAGGGGGGAGCGGGGCAGATAACGAAACTTTTCTATGGGAAAAAGGGAAACTATACCGCTTGACAGAGAAAAAGGGACAACGTAGGCGACAGCTGGTAGTACCCCACAAATACCGTCAGGAAATCCTCAAAATAGGACACGACATCCCCTTGGCAGGTCACTTAGCTATAACACGTACGCTACACCGCATTACCCACACATTCTTTTGGCCAGGAGTACACGCTGACGTTAAGAATTACTGTAATACTTGCGATGTATGTCAACGAGTGGGAAGGCGAGGCGATCACCCTAAAGCGCATCTAGTCAATATGCCCATTGTAGAGGAACCCTTTAGCAGGGTTGCTATTGACCTAGTAGGACCACTGGCCACCCCTAGTCCCTCCGGTAAGCGCTACATCCTTACCGTAGTAGACTACGCTACCCGGTACCCCGAGGCAGTCGCCCTGTCCAACATCCAAGCGGATACGGTAGCGAATGCCCTGGTACAAGTATTCTCCCGGGTAGGATTTCCAAAAGAAATTCTATCCGACCGGGGCACCCAATTCACAGCAGAATTGACCCAACAACTCTGGCAGGTGTGCAAAATTAAATCCCTCCTGAGTTCACCCTATCATCCCCAAACGAACGGACTTTGTGAAAGGTTTAACGGAACCCTCAAGCAAATGCTCAAAACGTTCACACAGGAGTACCGAGATTGGGAACGCTTTCTGCCGCATCTCCTATTTGCGTATCGGGAGGTGCCCCAGGAAACGACAGGGTTCTCTCCCTTTGAGTTGCTCTACGGACGAAAGGTACGGGGCCCCCTAAACCTGATCCGAGAACACTGGGAAGGAGAGACGGAAACGGACGGTGTCCCTATTGTACCATACGTATTGGAACTCAGGGACCGCATGGAGCAGCTAGCCAAATCAGTGCAGGCTAACCTCCAGTCGGCCCAGAAAAGACAGAAAGTATGGTACGATAGGGGGGCCCGAAGGAGAATCTTTACCGTAGGACAAAAGGTGTTAGTACTTAAGCCGGTAAAGACCGACAAGTTACAAGCATCATGGCAGGGCCCATACCAGATCGTAGAAAAAAGGGGCGACACCACTTATGTTATAGCCAGTTGTCACGACAACAACCTCAGGAAGACATTCCATGTAAACATGCTCAAGGAATACTTGGAGCGCCCCGAGAACGTGACCGCCGTATGTTGCCCTCCCCAGGAAGACCCCGACAGTCTACCCATTCCCGACTTGCTGGAAAAGAGTCCACCCACAGGGGTAGTGACCCAGGTTCAGATAGGAGACCGACTTAGCCCCACTGAAAGGGAGCAGCTCAATACACTCCTCCAGTCCAAGCACCTCACGTTCTCCCAGAAGCCAGGGTACACCACCTTAACTACCCACCAGGTCGATACCCCCGGACAAACACCCTTACGCCAACCCCCGTATCGCATCCCCGAGGCCGTTAGAGCCGGAATGAAGAAGGAGATAGATGAGATGCTCCAACTCAGGGTGATTGAGCCCTCCGATAGTCCCTGGGCCTCCCCGGTTGTCCTGGTACCCAAGAAAGATGGGACAACCCGGTTCTGTGTAGACTATAGGAGACTCAATGAAAAAACAGTAACAGACGCCTACCCTATGCCCAGGGTAGACGAGCTACTTGATCGCATAGCCAGGGGAAATTACCTGACCACTATCGACCTCTGTAAGGGTTACTGGCAGATTCCCCTGGCCCCGGAGGCTATCCCCAAGTCGGCCTTCGTCACCCCCTTCGGCCTATACCAGTTTAAGGTAATGCCGTTTGGGATGAAGAACGCCCCCGCTACATTCCAGCGCTTGGTGGATAGACTCCTGGATGGCTTCCAGGGTTTTGCCTGTGCATACCTGGACGACATAGCGATTCACAGTGAGTCCTGGGAGGACCACTTAGCTCACGTAGGAATGGTTCTGGATCAGATCCGGGCGGCTGGCCTGACTCTGAAACCAGAAAAATGTCACTTTGGGATGGCCGAGGTACAGTACCTGGGTCATCGGGTGGGGTGCGGAAAACAGCGACCCGAGCCGGCCAAGATAGAAGCTGTTGTCAACTGGCCCACCCCCATCACAAAAACCCAGGTTTTAGCCTTTCTGGGCACAGCAGGGTACTATAGACGATTTGTACCCGACTACAGCACACTTGCCAAACCTTTGACGGACTTGACCAAGAAAAACTTACCTCGACAGGTCCTGTGGTCTCCCCACTGTGAAACGGCTTTTCAGGCCCTCAAAAATGCTTTGGTTAATGCTCCTGTCCTGGCGGCCCCAGCCCTTAACAAACGTTTTATCGTCCATACAGACGCTTCCATGTTCGGGCTGGGAGCCGTCCTTAGCCAAGTAGGTGAAGATGGAGGGGAGCACCCAGTGGCCTACATCAGCCGGAAGCTCCTGCCCCGCGAAGTCAGCTATGCAGCGATTGAAAAGGAGTGTTTGGCCTTGGTATGGGCATTAAAGAAATTGACTCCCTATTTATATGGACAAGAGTTCACTCTGGTCACCGACCATAACCCGTTGGTGTGGCTAAACCGGGTCTCTGGAGATAACGGCAGGTTATTACGTTGGAGCTTATCATTACAACCCTTCAATTTCACCATTTCCTACCGACCTGGGAAACAGAATGGCAATGCGGACGGGTTGTCCAGACAAACGGACCTCAGCCCAGCATAACCAGCGGTCTGGACAGCCTTAGTCTGCCCCGAAAAGGGGTCAGACGGTGTCTGCCAGAGTGTTCCACAAAAAGGGAGCACTGTTACAAAACTGTTACAAAAACCTTATTGCACTGTGTACTTTTCAATGCTATTTTCGCCTTTCTGTCTTATGTGCAGTCGTTGGTATGGTTCAGCACGAATCCTTTGTGTAAGCGTATAGGTGGCCGCCATTTCGGGACTTTGCACGTGTTCGCGGCCATCTTACGTGCGAACAGCGGTGTTTGCCAGCAATCGTCTGGAACTAAAAACGGAGACGCACCCAGGCGAACACCGCTGAGACCTCCAGGATAGCATAACTTCGTGCTGGACCTACCGAATAGCCCACCGTTCGGTAGGACGATTACTCTCCGCCAGGGGAGTACAGCGACCTCCAGGATAACTATGGATGACCATGGGTTCGTGGAGTTTTCCCGTACGAACGGAGACCGACCGCAAGGCCTAAACGTGTGGAACTATTTTCGGCCAGAAAGTCTGTGCGGTCGGTCAAAACTTTGAAAACCCCTAACTCCGGAACCGTTCATCCGAACAGGTTGGTTTTCGGATATGTTGCTCCCCTGAACAAGACCTGTACAGCGGTGTAGGATTTAAAGGGGTACCCCCTGGTTTCGGGGTACATCCAGAACTTGGTTGAAAATATGTACTGTATAATTGGGTTAACTGTTTATCTGAGGGGAGGAGATGTGTGGGAGGTACCCAATATGTGATTGGTGATTTTATGCCTCCCCCTGGGAGTATCCTGTTTACATGTAACCACAATAAAAAGCAGGCTGGTCAGCCCAGTCCTCAGTTCTTACTTGACCCTCAAATCGCTGCTTTGACTCGTTTTGTGGGTAGAAAAGGTATCCTAGCTATGCTATAGCTAGTGGGATGTTTCCACACTTACAGGACTCGCATGGAATACTATGGAACTCGGCTCTCCCCTCTTCAGCAACTAGGAATCCAGACAACTAAACGGTCCAGCTCTCAGCTAGCCTAAGGGTAACCGTAACAGAGTATATTCGAAGCTTGGGCTTGTCACCAGTGGGGTACCTCAGGGATCTGTACTTGGACCCATTCTCTTTAATATTTTTATTAGTGATATTGCAGAAGGTCTTGATGGTAAGGTGTGTCTTTTTGCGGATGATACTAAGATATGTAACAGGGTTGATGTTCCAGGAGGGATAAGCCAAATGGCAAATGATTTAGGTAAACTAGAAAAATGGTCAGAGTTGTGGCAACTGACATTTAATGTGGATAAGTGCAAGATAATGCATCTTGGACGTAAAAACCCAAGGGCAGAGTACAGAATATTTGATAGAGTCCTAACCTCAACATCTGAGAAAAGGGATTTAGGGGTGATTATTTCTGAGGACTTAAAGGTAGGCAGACAATGTAATAGAGCAGCAGGAAATGCTAGCAGAATGCTTGGTTGTATAGGGAGAGGTATTAGCAGTAGAAAGAGGGAAGTGCTCATGCCATTGTACAGAACACTGGTGAGACCTCACTTGGAGTACTGTACACAGTACTGGAGACCATATCTTCAGAAGGATATTGATACCTTAGAGAGAGTTCAAAGAAGGGCTACTAAACTGGTTCATGGATTGCAGGATAAAACTTACCAGGAAAGGTTAAAGGATCTTAAAGCATACTCGTTTTCCTGGCACTAGAGTGCCCTGAGGGTGCCCCCACCCTCAGGGACCCCCTCCCGCCCGGATCTGGAAAGGGGTTAAATCTTACCTTTTTCCAGCGCTGGGCGGAGAGCTCTCCTCCTGCTCTCCTCCTCCGATCCGCCTTTTCTCCTCCCCGTCGGCTGAATGCGCACGCGCGGCAAGAGCTGCGCGCGCATTCAGCCGGTCACATAGGAAAGCATTCATAATGCTTTCCTATGGACGCTTGCGTGCTCTCACTGTGATTTTCACAGTGAGAATCACGCAAGCGCCTCTAGTGGCTGTCAGTGAGACAGCCACTAGAGGAAAAAGGGGAAGGCTTAACTAATTGATAAACATAGCAGTTTCTCTGAAACTGCTATGTTTATAAAACAATTAGTTAACCCTAGCTGGACCTGGCACCCAGACCACTTCATTAAGCTGAAGTGGTCTGGGTGCCTAGAGTGGTCCTTTAACATGTATAGCTTGGTGGAAAGACGAGACAGGGGGGATATGATAGAAACATTTAAATACATAAAGGGAATCAACACAGTAAAGGAGGAGACTATATTTAAAAGAAGAAAAACTACCACAACCAGAGGACATAGTCTAAAATTAGAAGGACAAAGGTTTAAAAATAATATCAGGAAGTATTACTTTACTGAGAGGGTAGTGGATGCATGGAATAGCCTTCCAGCTGAAGTGGTAGAGGTTAACACAGTAAAGGAGTTTAAGCATGCGTGGGATAGGCATAAGGCTATCCTAACTATAAGATAATGCCAGGGACTAATGAAAGTATTTAGAAAACTGGGCAGACTAGATGGGCCGAATGGTTCTTATCTGCCGTCACATTCTATGTTTCTATGTTTCTATGTAACCTTGATGTTTCACCCATAATGTCCATGTATAAAAATATTGATACCCACAATCTTAACTGAAACAAGTTAAATATGTTCCTATGGCTAGCAGCGGAGAGGAATGGCTGCCTAATCTCTGAGCTCCTCCGTACTCGCCCTGCAAATCGCTAGAAAGCTGCCCCAAACGCAAATATGGGGAAACACACTAAGACTGGGGGTACCCCCAAACCATCGAGCACCCGCCCACCTGCAATCCAGGCGTCGGTCAGGCAATACATGACCGCGCAGCCGGACCCATCATCCCAGGCCTCCGCTGAGGCCTTCCTGTACTCGGAGGCCTCATCCATGAGCCCGAACTCCCAGGTCGGCGAAACGAGCGGAGAGGCCACAGATCACCCACCGGCAGACTGGATGGCCCTGCTGAGAGCACTGCCCACCAGAGCCGACTTGACCCAAGCCACATCAGCCCTCCATGCCTCGATCCGGGCCGACCTCCAACTGATGAGAGCAGACATGCAAGGTATGGCGGACCGCATGGCGCGTCTGGAGGAGGAACAAGACAACCTCACCGTGGCCCATACTACCACAGAGTCCACACTTCACGACCACACTGCCCATTTGCAAGCCATGGCTCGCCATGTCGAAGACCTCGACAACAGGGGCCGCAGAAATAACCTGCGGATCAGAGGCCTACCTGAAAACGAAGAACCCTCAACCCGGCTCACTGACACGCTTACCATCTTATTTAACGGCCTTCTAGGCCGGCCCACGGACATGCCGATCGACTTTGTCCGAGCACACAGGGCACTAAGACCCAGAGGTCCTGAAGGGGCGCCGCCGAGAGATGTAATATGCTGCTTAACTATCTTCTCCCTCAAAGAAGACATACTACAGGCGGCTCGCAATGCAGGACCCATCACCCATGAGGATCACCCTATCCAAATATTTCCAGATCTTTGCCCGGCCACATTGGGCTATCGCAGGGCTCTGAAACCCCTCACTCGAGCCCTGACAGCTCAGAAGGTGAGATACCGATGGACTTTCCCGACTGGCCTAACCGCTCACACTCCCAGCGGTCCCATGCCGGTACGCAATCAACAGGACCTGCGAGATCTCACTGTCGAGCTCCAGCTACCACCCTTAAACATGACTTGGCCTGACCCGCTAGACTTCTACACTGGCCCTCCCAGGCCGGCACGAGACGACCCGCCGCCACAAAGAAGAACCAGATCCAGAACGGAGACGGCACGACCAGCCGGCAACCCCCGTTGAGTTCCGCGACTCCTAAGAGACTCTGAGACCCACCGATCGAGGTACCTGCCTATAGACTATAACCTGCTGGGGAGCTTACCATAAGGTACCTCTCTAACCACACTGGACTACCGGACTCCCACTTTTGTTTCACTTTTGGGTGGGGGGCTTGAACGGGGGGCTTGACGACCCAGCGGCTTACGCTGTGCTCCGATCACCACTTCGACAGGAACCATTCTCTTAACGGGCCGAGCTGCCGTAAGGGGACTGACTCTGCCACACCACCAAACACGGGCCACAGAGACGTGGGGACTCGATGCCACCGACACACCTCGAGAACACTGGCAACGGAGATATAGAGTCTTTGTCGGAGGGCCCTAAAAGTTTCCTTTCGAGGAGTGGATGGGTATAGAGCATGGGGAAGGGTAGGCAGGAGAGGGACACAGCCACAACACACACACTTGCCGCTAGGGCTCAAGGCTACACCACGACACACCACCTAACTAGACACGCCATGAAGCTCACGTACACACACGACTTATTAGGCTTGACGCCTGGTTCACACGACACACACAATTTTACAATACCCCACTCACAAGATCACAGATAACTTAGGGGCTAGAGTACTCTTTGGGCGGGGCGGGTAGGGGGACGATAGAGGGGCCTTCCACGTGGGAGTTTTTTTTTTTTTTTTGTCACCGCTATAGGTGACCCCACGGGGAAAACACCCCGTCCTTTTCTCTCTTTTTTCTTTTTCTCTCCCCTCTCTGAACCGGGACCCCGGAGAGGGACCGTGTATACACGAGAGGCATTTGGTAACCAGTAGGCCACGTTCCCACCTGGCCGGGGTGTCAGGAAGAAAGGCAAGGGGACTCGACCGAACCGCTAGTACGGACGGGACGACTCCACCTCGGCCTACACCCGAGCCATTTCTTTGTATATTGTTGTTTATTGTTTGACTTGTGTTTATTTTATTTTATTTTGTCTCTGCACCTACTCCTAGGCACTAAAAGTCCGGCTGCGGTGTTCGCGAGGGGACTCGGGAAGGGGCCTCATCAGGGACCATCCGTCCAGGTAATACTCTCTCCCTACACCCCTGAAACGCACCTCCCCCAAACCCACCCAACACCTGGGTAGTAACACAGCCCGTAGGCCCACAACTTATCTGTCCACATTACCCCTGACAGAGAGGTCAACCGGAGCTACGTCATGCAGACCCCGAAACCGCTAGCTAGAGCGGACATCAACATTATCTCTATTAACGCCAAGGGCCTTAACCAACCTGAAAAACGATCACAGGCGCTCCGCCACTTTCACAGCCACAGAGCCCACATAGTATTTATACAGGAGACCCATTTTAAGGAAGGTCTGACACCTAGAATGACCGACAAAAGGATCGCCCAATGCTACCTCAGCAACAACCCCTTAGGGAAATCCAAAGGTACGGCCATCCTCCTTCATAAATCCCTACATTTCACACCCACAGCAACCCTGAAAGATGACTGGGGAAGGTTCATATGCGTTAAGGGAACGATAGCCGACCGTACGTACACGTTAGCCAACCTGTATGCTCCTAACACTGCTCAACACCGTTTCATGACTAGATCGCTGAAAGCCATCATGGCCTTCTCGGAGGGTTGTCTGATCATGGGGGGTGACCTTAATGTGGCCCTACAACCAAGCTTAGACACATCCGCGGGCACCTCAACGATACCCAGACATGTGTTGGCTACTATCAACAAAACCCTTAGAGACCAACGCCTGACAGACTGCTGGAGGGCGACACACCCTGACGACAGAGACTTTACCTTCTATTCCAATCCAAACAAGACGTACTCCAGACTAGACTACTTTTTCCTGCAACACTACTACCTGACAGATGTTAAGTCAGTGACGATTGGAACCGCGACATGGTCAGACCATGCACCACTCACCATGACACTGACATCTCCCCTCTATAAACCGACGTGCAGCAACTGGCGACTGAACGAAGCCTTACTTAATGACCTAACAGTAACCACGGAATCCCGAACCAAACTTGCCCAATACTTCACAGACAATGTTACCCCAGACGTGACACCCCTCTGTGTGTGGGAAGCTCACAAATGCGTTATACGAGGTTACTTCATAGCTAAAAGTGCAGCCATGAAAAAAGAAAAGGCTGCTAGAATGACAGGCATAATCGCGGAGATACAGGTGGTGGAGGCCAGGCACAAACTAACACGGCTCCAGAGCGATGGTGCCAAGTTACTGACACTACGTAGGGAACTGGCGTCCATCATGAACGCCAACCACCAAAGGGCACACCTGCGCACCAAAGCTTTCTTTCATACACACGCCAACAAATGCGGGGCCTTGTTGGCCCGTATGATCGCCAAAAAGAGAGCTGAATCCTACATACCTAAAATTCGCGACAAAGACGGACGACTGAAACAACTCCCGGGGGACATGGCAGAGGCTATACGGGAATACTATGCGGGGCTTTATGCCATACACCCCGATAGGGAGCCACCGCGTCAGGGTGACGTCCTACCAGAGACCAGACAATACCTACACGCACACATACAAAAACGACTTCCCCGGGAAGCCACGAATGCCCTTGATGAACCGATCACACCACACGAACTAGCCTGGGCCATAAAAGAGTCGAAATTGGGCAAATGCCCGGGCCCTGACGGTCTTCCCACCAGATACTATAAAAAGTTTGCCGACGTATTATCCCCACACCTCCTGACTGCCCTTAACGCCCTACGAGACGGAGCCAGCCTGCCCACACAGACTCTAGCGGCCAACATCTCCCTAATCCCAAAGGAAGGTAAAAACCCAGAACTCTGTGCAAGCTACAGACCTATCTCCCTACTAAACTGTGACCTTAAACTCTTCACAAAAATACTAACCCGCAGACTACAAACTTACCTCCCTGATCTCATACATAGGGACCAGGCAGGGTTCACGCCCCAGAGAGAAGCAAGAGACAACACCATCAGGACACTCGATCTCATTCACAGGGCACAATGCAGTCGGGAAGGCCTCCTCTTGCTCTCCACAGATGCGGAGAAGGCCTTCGACCGCATAGATTGGGGCTACATGCTAGCGGTATTAGAAGCGATAGGTCTGGGCCCACAATTGATGAGCTGGATACGAGCTTTGTACTCTAAACCCACAGCAAGGGTATGCGTGAACGGGTTGTTCACGGAACCGTTCCCCATCCGGAATGGCACAAGACAGGGCTGCCCTTTGTCCCCACTGCTCTTTGTACTGGCACTGGAGCCCTTTCTTAACTCCGTCCGGGAAAACCAGGCCATAAAAGGGATACAAGTAGGGAGGACGAGACACATAGTGGCTGCCTTTGCAGATGATCTGCTGTTCTATGTCACCCAGCCTGAAACGTCAATGCCAGCAATCATGGCAGAGTTCCAGCTCTACGGCCAATTATCGAACTTCAAAATTAACCTCTCCAAATCTTCGGTTCTGAATGTCTCGATCCCACCCAATAGAGTAGACGCCCTGAAACACACACTCCCATTCCAATGGTCTGACACCACTATAAGATACTTAGGCACCTCCATACCAAGAGACCTGTCACAAATATACACCGCTAATTTTCAACCCCTCCTGGCCGCAATACGTAGAGACCTGGAGGAATGGACTAAAGTCCGCCTTTCCTGGTTTGGACGCATTGGAGTGCTGAAAATGAACATTCTGCCCAGGCTGCTCTACTTGTTCCAGACACTACCAATCCACATACCTGAGGCATACTTCTCAACGCTGCGCTCCATGGCACTAAGATTTACATGGCACAACCTGAAGGCACGGGTCAAACACGACACTCTCACGCTACCTAAACGGAAAGGTGGCCTGGCCCTCCCAGACTTCCAGGTCTATTACAAAGCGACCCATCTCCAGAGGGTGATGGAATGGTCCAAATCAGAGGTCCACAAGTTGTGGAAGGAAATAGAATCAGACCAGATAGCCAGACCGATAGGGCTCCTGCCGTGGCTAGACCACCACCAGGGCAGACAGCTGGCTAACCCACACCCACTAATCAGAGCGACCTTAATGGTTTGGCATAAGGTGGGGACACCCTCCTCCCTCACCACACCCATTTCCCCACTCTTACCCCTGACACATAATGACGCCTTCCCACCCGGACTAGACGCTGGCCCGTTTCAACAACTGCTAGGAAACCCGCTACCTAGACTCTGCCACGCTATCACCAACGGCACGATACGGACTCTTGAGTCCCTGTTGCCTGAGGAGAGACCAACGTTCATGACGCAATTCAGATACAAACAACTATTCGCCTACCTACTAATAATCGCCAAGGACGTCCACGCACACAGGCCACTCACAGACTTTGAAAGGCTCTGCCATGACCCAAGCCCACTGGCCAGGGGACTGTCCACACTCTATAGCCTCCTCATGGACGCAAAGAGACTCCCCCCACCGAGCTTCATGAGTAAATGGGAAACTGATCTGGGAACCACACTCTCGCCAACCCAGTGGGAAAAGATCTGTACCCTTTCCCTTCACTGTGCAACATCCAGTGGCATACAAGAAACGGCCTATAAGGTACTATCTCGCTGGTACCGCACGCCAATGGTCACCCATTCCTACGACCCAACCGCCACCAACAATTGTTGGAGATGTGAGAAAGCTCTAGGCACTCTCCTCCATATCTGGTGGACATGCCCCTTGATACAACCCTACTGGGCAGCAATCCACATGATCATCACAAAATTTTCTGATACTCCGCCCCGCCTAGACCCAGCAGCCTTCCTCCTACACCACACCTCCGCCCGTAGCTCATCTTATAAAAAATCCCTAACGATCAGGATATTAAACACAGCCAAGAGCCTAATTCCCTTATACTGGAAACAAAAAACCCCACCACCTGTGTCAGCCTGGTTTAAACGTATGGAAGAACTCAGGGCGCTGGAGGAGCTTACCTCACACGCAGAGGGGAGAGAACAGTCATATATGACGACCTGGACACACTGGATTCTGACTACGACGAAACCCGACTTCCAGACACTTATCACAGACTGAGTAGACATCAGTAGGAACGTGGCCTGAGACGATGGGTAGAGGTGACAGGGAAAGACCACAAAGACAGCGCACGTCATACATAGTGCTACCACAGACAGAGATTAACACGATGGTCTTAGCCCTGACGGGGACGAAGGGCCACACAGACACATGGGGCAGGGATGATGCTTCCCTAAAAGCCGTAGATCCCCCCCCCCCTTGTTTTCTCATCTCCACCCCCCCCACCCCCACCCCCCCCCCCCCCCGACCCGGGCGAACTTGCGGGCCACGCAGCCGGACCAGGATACAGCGGACCACAGGTATGCCATCTAAGGCTTAACCACACATGCTTCAACCGGGAAACCTGCGCGTTTCCCTGCATTGCTGCACCGATGCTCACGATTCGCTGAATACTGTACCTGATAACTTGTATGTGCCATTTACTGGAAACCTGCGTGTTTCACCGAATCACTTTTGAGACACTTACTTTTATTGTTGTTCGAATGTATAATCTTGAAAAACTGAATAAAATTTAACTCACAAAAAAAAATATGTTCCTATGTATGTATAAACATGATATTCCACCCATAATCCCCATATAGAAAAAAATATATACTCATTATTCCATCAGAAACCCGTTAAATATAGTCCTTGGCATCTGTAACCTTGATGTTTCACCCATAATTCCCATATTCTTATCAGAAACAGGATAAATATGTTCCTTGACAGCAGGTAAAATGTGCTTTGCACATACATGTACTATATTTAATCAGTAATCTAGTTCTACAAGTGTTTTTGATCTATTTTTCTAGTATTTTTTTGTAATTTACTATGATTGCATTATACAACTGTTCTTATATCAGCAAGTGAATAGTTAAACATTTGCATCTACGGTTTGAAACTTAGTATCAAGCACTGCAGAAGAGAACAACATTTTGAGTTCCATCAGAGTCATTACCAGGTAGGTGTGTGAAAAGTATACTGCCACCTAATGAAAGTGCTGAGAATTGCAGCCAATCATCCCAATATTCTGTTTAGCAGGGATGCACCGAAATTAAAATTCTGGTCCGAAACCGAATATTCAGGATGCCCTTCGCCGAAAAACAAAACCGAAAATAATTTTCCCCAAATTATGATTTTAAAAGTTTTTTTTCCCTATAATATTATTATTAGACTTTTTAATGAATTTAATTAATCTGATATGAAAAACTATCCTTCTCTTTTAGTGGTCCCCCCCGCTTAATATTCCTCTCTCCACTCTAGTGTTCTCCCCCCCCCCCTGCCCCATAGTGTCTTTCCCCACTTCCCCCGCCCCATAGTGTTCGTTCTCCCCCCCACATTCCCCTGCCCCATAGTGTCCTTCCCCCCCACCTTCCCCTGCCCCATAGTGTCCTTCCCCCCCACCTTCCCCTGCCCCATAGTGTCCTTCCCCCCCACCTTCCCCTGCCCCATAGTGTCCTCCCCCCCCCCACCTTCCCCTGCCCCATAGTGTCCTCCCCCCCCCCACCTTCCCCTGCCCCATAGTGTCCTCCCCCCCCCCACCTTCCCCTGCCCCATAGTGTCCTCCCCCCCCACCTTCCCCTGCCCCATAGTGTCCTTCCCCCCCACCTTCCCCTGCCCCATAGTGTCCTTCCCCCCCACCTTCCCCTGCCCCATAGTGTCCTTCCCCCCCACCTTCCCCTGCCCCATAGTGTCCTTCCCCCCCACCTTCCCCTGCCCCATAGTGTCCTTCCCCCCCACCTTCCCCTGCCCCATAGTGTCCTTCCCCCCCACCTTCCCCTGCCCCATAGTGTCCTCCCCCCCCCACCTTCCCCTGCCCCATAGTGTCCTTCCCCCCCACCTTCCCCTGCCCCATAGTGTCCTTCCCCCCCACCTTCCCCTGCCCCATAGTGTCCTTCCCCTGCCCCATAGTGTCCTTCCCCCCCACCTTCCCCTGCCCCATAGTGTCCTTCCCCCCCACCTTCCCCTGCCCCATAGTGTCCTTCCCCCCCACCTTCCCCTGCCCCATAGTGTCCTTCCCCCCCACCTTCCCCTGCCCCATAGTGTCCTTCCCCCCCACCTTCCCCTGCCCCATAGTGTCCTTCCCCCCCACCTTCCCCTGCCCCATAGTGTCCTTCCCCCCCACCTTCCCCTGCCCCATAGTGTCCTTCCCCCCCACCTTCCCCTGCCCCATAGTGTCCTTCCCCCCCACCTTCCCCTGCCCCATAGTGTCCTTCCCCCCCACCTTCCCCTGCCCCATAGTGTCCTTCCCCCCCACCTTCCCCTGCCCCATAGTGTCCTTCCCCCCCCACCTTCCCCTGCCCCATAGTGTCCTTCCCCCCCACCTTCCCCTGCCCCATAGTGTCCTTCCCCCCCCACCTTCCCCTGCCCCATAGTGTCCTTCCCCCCCCACCTTCCCCTGCCCCATAGTGTCTTTCCCCCCCACCTTCCCCTGCCCCATAGTATTCTTCCCCCACCTTCCCCTGCCCCATATAGTGTTCTTCCCCCCTGTCCCAAGTGCAGTACTTGACTTTTCATGTTATCATACGACCTTTCATTTTGATATATAATCATCTAAATTGTTAATGTAAGCATGTCTGCTACATTATGCACAAATAAATAAATAAAGAAATAAATAAAATCTGCAAATTTGACCCGTTTAACGCCGAAACAGGATAGGCCGTTTTTGGCTAAAAATTTCGGCAGCCGAAATTTCAGTGCATCCCTACGGTTTAGTATGTCCTATGTAACATTATAAAAAAAGCAAAAGCACAATTTGCGTAATCTAAAGTATATATAACAGAAATTGATAAAGACAAATGCTAAAATAACCTGCTTTTAGGTATTTGCTAGGACCCAGATGGCATTGCTAGAGACACAGCTTACTAAAAATTGCAACAGAATGTACAAAGGATGTCTACATGTGACCATAATGCACACATACAGTAAATGTAAATACAGTTATATAAATTATTGGTAAAATAAATGAATTTTAAACGGTATTATGGTTCCCTGTAATGCGAAGAGGCATAGGGGAGATATCTTTCACCGTCCTCCCTCACTGACTGTAGTGAGCTAAAATGTTTTAAGTTTCCTTTACCGTTTGGAAAGAGGGGGAGACAGTGGTGTATCCTGGTTTTGTGCTGCCCTAGGCAGGACAAAACTCAGGCGCCCCCCCCTCCCCCCGCGCCACCCCCACCCCGCATTCTAAATACACACACACTCGCTAACAGAAACACACACACACTAACAGACACACTCACACTCACTAACAGACAAACACACTCACTAACAGACACACACTCACTCACTAGCAGACACAAATTAGCAGACACACACACTAACAGACACACACACACACTCACAGGCAAACACACACTAACAGACACACACACAAACAGACACTGACACACACACAAACAGACACTGACACACACACAAACCGACACAAACCCCCCCCCCGCCTCCTTACCTTTGGGAATGCTGGGGAGGGGGGTGTCTCTTCCTCCCTGGTGGTCCAGTGGCTGCTGGGCGATCGGGCGGCACTGCCTGGCGGGCCAGCGAGGGAGCACTTCCCCTGAGCTGTCTGCTCAGCTCCCTCGCCAGCCGCAGAGTGAGGCTGGGAGCCGGAATATGACGTCATATTCCGGCTCCGCCTCCCAGCCTCACTCTGCGGCTGGCGAGGGAGCTGAGCAGACAGCTCAGGGGAAGTGCTCCCTCGCCGGCCAGCCAGGCAGTGCCGCCCGATCGCCCAGCAGCCCGCCGGCATGTCTGTTAGCCTTGTTTGCCTCGCGGCTAATACGCCCCTGGGGGGAGACTGTAATCTTCTAAACCATTGCAGATTTTAAATAGGTGGAAAGGGTTTCTAGCAGAGAAATTAGTTCCAGTACAAGCACGTCATGATTCTTCAAGCCCTACATTGAATTTTGCAAAGGAAATGAAGGGGGGTGGGGGGGAGGAAGGAATTTGGAGACACAAAAATGCTAACTTTTTCACATCTGCTTCTGCTGTTGAAATTATTGTGCTGCAAAACAGAAAACATTTATTTGGATGGACAACCTGTATGTATGTGTATACAAAAACATGACTAATTGTGCAAAATGCTGCCCTGTAATATACAACAGAGACAGAAGGTAGGAAATCATGAAAATAGGAATCTTGAAGTAAATACCATTTAAGATAAAAAATGTATGCTCTATTGTGCTGTATGAGTATTCTGCTGCCCATTAACAAGTACAAATACAATTTGGCCCCCAAAACAGGGTGGATATAGCGACCCTACTTGCACCCAACCCATCCACAAATCAGTCAACAACAAGCTGACTTTTTTCTTCTTCATTTCGCAGAGAACAAGTGGGGGGGAAGAGACGTTTGCCCAGATTACTGCATGTTTTGAGATGAAAAAAAGTGAACAAAACTGAACAAAAAAAATACAAAAAAAAAGAACATAAAAGGTATTTTTGATAAAAAAATAAATGTATATTATACATATATTTTCCTTGAAGAAAGCACTATGGAGTATTTGTAGAGTGAATGAATCGTGCTTTTATTGTAGCAATCAAAAAGTGTCAACGTACGTTGAGAAAAGTCTGTTATGACTGAAATGTACGCACAATTCGTTTACTCTACAAAGACGCCAAAGTGCTCTCTTCAAGGAAAATGTATTGGGCCAGAGATTTGCACCGGAGCAATCTAAAGACTGGGAACGTCAAGTTAAAAAAATAATAAATAAAAAGATGCAGTGCAATCAAATCAAAACTTATTTAAAACACCTAGTGACCCCAAATGCCTTTAGGTGCCCCCCTAACCCCCAAATCAAACAGGGAGTTGCCCCTAGAGGATTCTTAAAGGAACACTATAGTCACCTAAATTACTTTAGCTAAATAAAGCAGTTTTAGTGTATAGATCATTCCCCTGCAATTCCACTGCGCAATTCACTATCATTTAGGAGTTAAACCACTTTGTTTCTGTTTATGCAGCCCTAGCCACACCTCCCCTGGCTATGATTGACAGAGCCTGCATGAAAAAAAAAAACTGGTTTCACTTTCAAACAGATGTAATTTACCTAATTGTATCTCAATCTCTAAATTCAACTTTAATCACATACAGGAGGCTCTTGCAGGGTCTAGCAAGCTATTAACATAGCAGGAGATAAGAAAATCGTAATTAAACAGAACTTGCAATAAAGAAAGCCTAAATAGGGCTCTCTTTACAGGAAGTGTTTATGGAAGGCTGTGCAAGTCACATGCAGGGAGGTGTGACTAGGGTTCATAAACAAAGGGATTTAACTCCTAAATGGCAGAGGATTGAGCAGTGAGGCTGCAAGGGTATGTTCTATACACCAAAACTGCTTCATTAAGCTAAAGTTGTTCAGGTTACTATAGTGTCCCTTTAAGGAGAACCAGCTAGTGCTGGTTAGTGCATTTTAGAATGATCGTTCTAAGGTCTTTATGTAAGGCTACCAGTTCTGAAGGGGGGTGGGGAATCTTTAGAATGGACTGGATAGAAACTTCTCAAGACACATAAACCAAGTTTAAACACAAAAAACAGCTTAGTCTGACAGTGCTGGTCATTCAAGATCCATGCGTTTTGAATGGTTTTCCTAGCCACTGAAAGTACAAGTTGAATGAATTTAGTGCATCCTTTTTATACAGGAACCTCGGATCTTCAACAGTCCCCTACTCGAACAATTTGGTAATCAACCACAACATTTTCAAAAAAAGTGTCACTACCCAAACAAATCACACGACATTAACTTTGTTGGTATGACATATCATCCACTAGCGCTAGACAAAGCAAACAGAGCTCCATTCTGTCAGCAAACCCCTCCATTCAGTCTTCAAACCCCTCCATTCTGTCAGCAAACAGCCCCATCCAGTCTTTAAAAGAAAGCTCAATCCAGCCTCAAAGTTCCATTCGATCTTCAAAGTTCCATTCTGTCTTCAAAACAGCTCCATTCAGTCTTCAAAACAGCTCCATTCAGTCTTCATATAGAGCTCCATTCAGTCTTCATATAGAGCTCCATTCAGTCTTCATATAGAGCTCCATTCAGTCTTCATATAGAGCTCCATTCTGTCAGCACTTAGCGGTGCAAAAACTCACCATGGGTCCCAAGAATATTACCAACCCAAGAGGAAAATTGAGAAGAACAATAGGAGCTGAAGAAAATTTATTTTAAAACGTGAAAGCTGTGTCCGCGTCTCTGATCTGGTAATGCAGTTTGGTATGGCAAAATCTACCATATTAAAAAAAGAAGCCTTCAAAGGAGCCAGGGTTGCAAAAGGGGTGAAAGCGCTTACAAAACAATGAAGCCAGACACTAGAAGAAGCAGAAAAATTGTTATTGATAAGGAAAGAACAGCATTTCAGAGGCATTCATTTCTGAAATGCAAGACAGTGGCATGCTGCTCTCGTGAAAAACAACCCTGGAACAAGTGCGGAGGGTGATGTTTTCAAGGCAAGTAGAGGGTGGTTTAAAAGGTTTCAGAGGAGAAGTGGTATACACAGCGTGGTGAGGCATGGTGAGGCATGGTGAAGCTGTCAGTGCTAACAAAGTCGAGTCTGAGAAATGTGTTACTGAATTTAAAGCCTATGTAGAGGCTGAGGAATTTGTTCCCCAACAAGTGTAACTGTAATGAGACAGGCCTGTTGTGGAAGAAAATGCCAAAGAGGACCTACATCACAAAGCAAAAAAAAATAAAAAAATAACCTAATAAACAAAAGCATACAACCTTTACCTCATATTCCACTAATCGGACTTTTAAAAATTCTACCCATGTCATATACTGCCTCTGTTGCCCATTTGGTCTTCAATATATTGGTATGACCACTAGGGCTTTTAAGACTAGGGTTGCAGAACACATTGGCAATATCCAGAGGGGGAATACAAAATACAGTGTCAGCGCACCTTGTGGAAAAACACAGAGGCGACCCATCGATTTTATCTAATATGGCTATTTTTAAAAGATACAAAAATTGGAAAGGTGGAAACAATGTAAAATGGTTGGCAAAGGTAGAGAGTAAATGCATTTGTTACGTAAACACACTCTGTCCACTAATGGATTAGATCTTGATTTTGAATTCGTTAACTTTTTATAATTTATGCTTTGTGTAGATATATATTTAGACAAATATTTACCAAAAGAGCGCGCTAAACTGATCTGTAAATAGAAAATAACAACAAATAGTGCAGACCATCTAAATGGGATCCAAATTTGTAAAGGGGGATGTGGGTAAAGAACTCACATTTACCAGAGCCCTATCACCCCAGGCTCTGGGTTTGCAATGCTCCACTTGAGAGGGAAGATTCCCACACTGGTTGGGCTCCAAGTTCACTGGAAACCGATAAAGCTGTGCAATATAGGACAGAGAGAGGCAGGACCTCCAATTGAATAGTATCAAAGACAATTTATTAAAAATCAATGGTTAAAAACTCTCTTACTTTGCGAGTGGTGGGTTATGCTAACATAGCTACCCACATAAAAGCATGTAAACAGCAAATACAAAGTCACTTCCTGGTTTCGTCCGTCCCGATCACGTGATCACTTCCGGGTCCGCCTCTCTCGTGACGTATGCGTGACGCGTTTCGCCCGCCTCCGCAGGCTTCCTCTGACAACGTCATTGGTGTCAAGCCCTGTCTTTTAAGTGTCCCACTCCTCCCCCTCTGTTATTTCATTGGTCCGGGGGCGTGGTTTCCTCGGACAGGCTGGTGTTATACATCTAATGAATTTTGAATCTAAAGTCCAGCCTACCCATACATGTGTAAGTTTCAATCAGGTAACCAACGTTAAAGGGCTAGTATCCAACCTGTTATTGCACATAATTACTTATACTGTAAGTAGGGAAGATCTTCTAAAGAATGATAAAAAGCGGATTAAAGGGGGAGAAAATAGGACTAATGAGGTCCCACTTATTTTTGACTACTCAGGGAAAAGTAAAGAATTGAAGAGAATTGTAAATAAATATTGGTTTATTTTACAGGAGGATCCTCTTCTAAATCAGATAGTCCCTAAAAAGCCTAGGATCATATATAGAGGGACACCCAGTATTAAAAATCATCTCATGAGAAGTAGCTTTAAACAGGGTAATTGTATTAAAACCTTTCTAAATCAAGACGTGGGTTTTTTTCAATGCGGATATTGTCTAGCTTGCAGGACCACAGGAGCCTCGAAATGTGTGAAAAAAGAATTAAGAGGGGGAAACACAAAACAGACATATCAAATCAAACAGTTAATAACTTGTCATACCACCAATTGTGTCTATGTTCTTACATGTCCATGCAATATGCATTATGTGGGGAAAACCACTAGACAGATACATATCTGCATTGAGGAACACTTACGTAACATCAAAAGGGGATTCAAGGAGCACACTTTGTCTTTGCACTTCATACACAAGCATCAAGGAGATGTTACAAAACTCCAGTTTATTGGGATTGAAAGGGTTAATAGGAATTGGAGGGGGAGAATTTGGATAATAAACTAGCAAAACAAGAGATGAGGTGGGTGTTTAAGTTGAAGTCGTTATTCCCCAGAGGTCTAAATGGGGATTTCGAGATCTGCCATTTCCTTTAATGGACAATTAAATCTTATTTTTATTTTTTTTTGTAAATCTCTTTTTTATTGAGGCATAAAAGTTTGAGGGTACAGAAAATAAGAATGGAGACAATAAAGTTTCATACATATCGGGATCAATACGATGCCATGTATATCATCTCTAAACATTTGCTAGCCTCATTTTATAATTTTTTCATTTTTGTGCGCAAGGTTTAAGCATATAATTTTTGCCATGCCGCAACAGTTACAAACAGTTAATTCGAGAAGCGTGAGAATTGTGGCATATGATGGCGCTGCACATTTTTAAAAATGATAAACCAATAAAGAGGGGTCATATTTTTGTGTACATTTGTTATGCTAAGAAGATTGATTCACATGCTAGGCTTGTTTTGTATGAGTCCTGGCAGCTTGTGATTCGTCTATGGGACGTTGTGTGTTCAGAAGGGATGTATCCTTGCTGCTAAGTGCGTGAATGTACCATACGCAGGGGTTGTGGTCATGGGGCCCTATGGCTGTAATGGTCAGCTTGTGGACCAGTGTCGACGTGTGGTACGGTTGCATGTTATATATGTCATGTTAGCCCAAAAGCTGGGTATCCCTTTGGGGGTGAGCTAAGGCCTCATTATCGTGAGGGGTCTAGTCACCCGGTGTATTGGGTTTGATTACTCCTTACCTAGGGAGTAGCGGGGGGGGAGGTGTGTGGAGAGGTTCAGGGTTCCCTCAGTGACTGTGCGTGGCAGTAGATTAACGCTCTCTATTTATGAGGGAATTCGCCACTGCTGAGGCCCCAGCCTTAGCTGTAGTGCCTGGGGGTTGTCGTTTCTCCAGAGTTTGTGTGAATGGGGTACAAAAACGCAAAGGTGAGTTTGGGACGGGGGAAAAGAAGGATATTAATAACATAGAATAAAACATCATCGGTTGAGAGCCGTATATAAAGTCCCAATCAGACAGTCCTATAAGTTGAGGGCCGGCAGGCCATGCAAGCAGGTCACCAGTCTGGCAAGTAGTCCTTCAGGTCGGGTCGTCACTCGAGCTGGTTCCTGGTGCTACAGCTCCCGCAGCTGTTGATCTCGGAATGAAGGCTGGTGCGTGTATCGGGTCCCAAATGGAAGTGGGGTGGGGTGCTCTCGCTTGTGTGTTTTCCGGTGAGTGGTTTAGGCCCAGGGCCGTCAGGAACGGAGTTGCGTCATCTATCGAGGTGAGTGTATGTAGGCTGCCATTCAGGGTTACTGTCAGGGATCCTTTCATTCCCCACCTGTAGGCCATGTTGGCTGAGCGGAGAGTGCTGGTCACAGGCGTGAGCGTTTTACGCCATAAGAGAGTTGCCTTTGTGAGGTCCTGATAGAATGTCAGGGATGCCTCTTCGAATCTTAGAGGTGTTTTCCCCTTAATCGCCGTCATTATCAGGATTTTGTCATGGGCTGTGGCACATCGAAGAATGACATCTCTCGTCGCCAGGGTGGATGCTCCCGCTGGACCTGGTAGGCGGTAAATTCCTGCAATGTTTAATTTTTTGGCCACCGTCTGGGACAGGATGGAAGTCAGCAATCGTCTGACATAGTGGGGTAGTTCGTCTACCGTAACTGTCATTGGGATGCCTCTTACTTTAATGTTGGTGCGGCGTTGGCGGTCTTCCATGGCCGTGATTTGAGCAGTGATGGCCCTGTGCTGGGACCGGACCTGGTGCACCGTAGTTTGGAGCTCGGTCACCTGTGATTGGAGATCTGCAATATCTCTCTCCGAGGTCTGTACCCGGTCCGTGATGGCTTTCATGTCCGTTTTAATGGGAGCGAGTTCATTCGCCAGTATCTTATGAAAGTCCGTTAATAGGACCTTCAGGTCGTGTCTGGTTGTCGGTGTGCAGTCGGCGGGTTCTGCAGGCGCCATCGGGTGAGTGGCTACCGATCTATCAGCCCCTGTTTGCTCGTCTAGGTGTGTGGAGGCGTTAGGCCGCGGGGTAGTGACGGGCCGCTGAGCCTCTGAAGGAGCGGGTTGAGGTGGTGCTGGCCGCTGAAACATAGTCCCAATATCCCTGTTATCCATCGCCGTGTTCTTCTGCGAGCGGCGGCCCATAGCTGGCATGTGGGCCAGGGTGTCGGGCAAGATGTGAGGGTAGTCGTCGCTCACCTGCCGCGTGAGCAGCGTCTCCAGGCCTGAGAGGGATAACGCGGGGTAGGCCCCAGTTCTCCTCTTCCGTCTTGGCTGGGTCTTTTGTTGAAAAAAGGGCATCTATCGCCTCAGGAGTCGATGCTCGTTGTAGCTGGCTACTTTTGCGGTCAGGATGGGCTCCCACTTTCGGGTTATTTGCGTTTTTGGGTGTTTGTGCTGAGGAGCTCACAAGCATGGCGTCCGTGCAGGCTGGTGGTCAAGCTCCGCCCTCGACAATTAAATCTTAAAGCCTGTTATGTATTTTTACTATGATGTCTAACATTTTTCTCTTTTTTCTCTAGAGGAGAAGCTGTTAATATCTGTATGTACAGTTAGATGTGTGCATAATATATGCCTCTTAGGAATAGATTTTGAAATTGGATGAATTACACCTAAGCGTATCCATTTCTGCTATTTCTATAGCACTCCTCTAGTAAAAATATTATTTGAAAAGATATAATACGAAAAGTGACTGAATTTATTGCTTTTCTCCAAGATTTGTATCTCAGCAGGACTTCTCCTATTGATCTGCAGTGATTAAAGTTTGGATCTATTACTCTCTTGGGATAAATATAGACCCTTATATTGTATTAGGTCACTTATTGGTATGTAATAATAATGTGTGATAGTTTGTAGGTGAATACCCCTTTAAATTATGCAACTCAGCAACATTTATTCTCTTATTATAATATAGAAATATCCCTTATAATCATTATACAGTTTTCTACATTTAGATCTCTAGGTGAAGTCCCTGCTCATATAAGCTGTGTATTTTATTTATCCTGTATGTTACAATATGATTTTTAATATCTCTGTATCAATATAGTCTGAATATAAGGGCAAATCTATATATGACACTCTGTATAAGTAATTATGTGCAATAATAGGTTGGATACTAGCCCTTTAACGTTGGTTACCTGATTGAAACTTACACATGTATGGGTAGGCTGGACTTTAGATTCAAAATCCATTAGATGTATAACACCAGCCTGTCCGAGGAAACCACGCCCCCGGACCAATGAAATAACAGAGGGGGAGGAGTGAGACACTTAAAGCGGCACTGTCATGCCGAACCCCGTTTTTTTTTTTAACCCCCCTCCCGCCTCCACTACATCCAATTGACCCCCTAGTCACCCCCAAATGCCCCTCAGCCCCCCAGATTACCTATTTTTAAATCTGTATCTTCTGCCCCGATCTTTATTCAGGGCGCCGCCATCTTTGTGTGGGTAGGTGAAGTCCCTGTGGGACACGTCATCTACCCACACTAGACAGACTGTGAGATTCCCGCACATGCCCAGTGAAACACCTGGACATGCGAACGGGAATTTCATCTATTCATTCATTCATCAGACAGACGAATGAATGAATAGAAAAAATCAGACGAACAAACTAACACTGAGTATCACTGAGTATCAGTGTTCGTTTGTTCGATCAGTTTATTACAAGGAGGGAGCTACCGACGTGCAGCTCCCTCCTTGTAATATGTAAAGACAGAAGCGGTGGGGAGCTGTGCTCCCCACCACTTCATAAGCCCCCCAGGTCCCCCCCTCACTCTATGGGGGTCAATATGACCCCCATAATAGCACAAGGGAGATTAAAATCTCCCCAATGCCCCTACTCGCTATACCGCGAGTAGGGGCATGTCCACTAAACAGTGAGCAGCCTGTGGCTGCTCACTGTAAAAACATAAATGGTAATAAGGGGGGGGGGGACCTACTGTCCTTCCCCCCTGGCCCCCACCCCTGCGCAGTGGGTGGGGGCACTAATAAAATAATAAGGGGGGGGACCTACTGTCCTCCCCCCCGCCCCCACCCCTGCGCGGTGGGTGGGGGCCCTAATAAAACAATAAGGGGGGGACCTACTGTCCTCCCCCCCGGCCCCCACCCCTGCGCGGTGGGTGGGGGCCCTAATAAAATAATAAGGGGGGGGACCTACTGTCCTCCCCCCCGGCCCCCACCCCTGCGTGGTGGGTGGGGGCCCTAATAAAATAATAAGGGGGGGGGACCTACTGTCCTCCCCCCCCTGGCCCCCACCCCTGCGCGGTGGGTGGGGGCCCTAATAAAATAATAAGGGGGGGGGACCTACTGTCCTCCCCCCTGGCCCCCACCCCTGAGCGCTGGGTGGGGGCCCTAAATAAAGATAGGGGGGGGGGGACCTACTGTCCTCCCCCCTGGCCCCCACCCCTGCGCGGTGGGTGGGGGCCCTAAATAAAGATAGGGGGGGGACCTACTGTCCTCCCCCCTGGCCCCCACCGCTGCACGGTGGGTGGGGGCCCTAATAAAATAATAGGGGGGGGACCTACTGTCCTCCCCCCCTGGCCCCCACCCCTGCGCGGTGGGTGGGGGCCCTAATAAAATAATAAGGGGGGGGAACCTCCCAAGCCCCTAGTCACCCCCCCCACCCAAAACATTTTATCCCCTACCTACCCCCCTCACCCTAAAAAATAACTAACCTGTAAAAAAAAATAATTAAACTTACCATTTGACGTCTTCTTTTTTCTAAATTCTTCTTTCTTCAGCCCCCAAAAAGGCCAAATAAAAATCCATCATACCCGTCGCACTTTAAAAAAAAAAAAAATAAAAAAAAAAATTAATCCATGTTCACCCATGGAGGGCACGCCGCGTACTGAGCTCCGCAGGGCGGGTCAAGGCTTATATAGCCTTGCCCCGCCCTGCAATTAGGCTTAGAACACACTGATTGGTTGGTTTAAGCCAATCAGAGTGCTCTGTGTCATTTTACAAGCGTGGGAAAATTCCAAAGAACTTTCCCACGCTTGTAAAATGACACAGAGCACTGTGATAGGATGGTTTTCAAGCCATCCAATCACAGTGCTCTGTGTAATTTTACAAGCTTGGGAAAGTTTTCCCACGCTTGTAAAATGACACAGAGCACTGTGATTGGATGGCTTGAAATCCATCCTATCACAGTGCTCTGTGTCATTTTACAAGCGTGGGAAAGTTCTTTGGAATTTTCCCACGCTTGTAAAATGACACAGAGCACTGTGATTGGATGGCTTGAAAACCATCCAATCACAGTGATCTGTCATTTTACACAGCGTGGGAAAGTTCTTTTGAATTTTCCCACGCTGTGTAAAATGACACAGAGCACTCTGATTGGCTTAAACCAACCAATCAGTGTGTTCTAAGCCTCATTGCAGGGCGGGGCAAGGCTATATAAGCCTTGATCCGCCCTGCGGAGCTCAGTACGCGGCGTGCCCTCCATGGGTGAACATGGATTAATTTTTTTTTGCGCTCGTTTTTTTTTTTTTTTTTTTTTTTTTAAAGTGCGACGGGTATGATGGATTTTTATTTGGCTTTTTTGGGGGCTGAAGAAAGAAGAATTTAGAAAAAAGAAGACGTCAAATGGTAAGTTTAATTTTTTTTTTTTTTACAGGTTAGTTATTTTATTCCCCCCTCACTATTTTTAGGGTGAGGGGGGTAGGTAGGGGATAGAATGTTTTGGGTGGGGGGGGTGACTAGGGGCTTGGGACCCCTAGTCACCTTGATGGGGGGGGTTCATTTAGGGCCCCCACCCACCGCTCAGGGGTGGGGGCCAGGGGGGGGAGGACAGTAGGTCCCCCCCCTTATTATTTTATTAGGGCCCCCACCCACAGCGCAGGGGTGGGGGCCAGGGGGGGAGGACAGTAGGTCCCCCCCCCCCCTTATTATTTTATTAGGGCCCCCACCCACCGCGCAGGGGTGGGGGCCAGGGGGGAAGGACAGTAGGTCCCCCCCCTATTATTTTATTAGGGCCCCCACCCACAGCGCAGGGGTGGGGGCCAGGGGGGGAGGACAGTAGGTCCCCCCCCTTATTATTTTACTAGGGCCCCCACCCACCGCGCAGGGGTGGGGGCCAGGGGGGGGAGGACAGTAGGTCCCCCCCCTTATTATTTTATTAGGGCCCCCACCCACCGCGCAGGGGTGGGGGCCAGTGGGGGGAGGACAGTAGGTCCCCCCCTTATTATTTTATTAGGGCCCCCACCCACAGCGCAGGGGTGGGGGCCAGGGGGGGAGGACAGTAGGTCCCCCCCCTTATTATTTTATTAGGGCCCCCACCCACCGCGCAGGGGTGGGGGCCAGGGGGGAGGACAGTAGGTACCCACCATCTTTAACCCCCGCGCAGGGGGGGGTGTTATTAGGTGGTTTTTTTTACAGTGAGCAGCCACAGGCTGCTCACTGCTTACTAGACATGCCCCTACTCGCGGTATAGCGAGTAGGGGCATATTATTTACTAATACTAAGTAATCTTTACTTAGTATTAGTACATTTGGCTTCAAGACCAATTCAGGTCTTTCAGCCTTTTAGTAGATAGCTCCCTGATACCGTGGGAATTAGGGAGTTATCTACTAAGCGGCTGCAAGATGCAGCCACAGCAATGAATAGGATCGGAGTTTCATTCATTAGAATGAAATTCCGATACGAACAAAGTACCGAATTGCATCCTAACACCAATGGAGAAACTCTTCTCATTCTGTTAGGATGCAATTCGGCAGTTTTGCCGGCGTTCTGTCTAAGTGACAGGACTTTCGGCAATACTGACAGGAAGCATTGTGGGAACTGGGAGGAAAGCTAGGGATCATGGGAAAATTGCTCTGACCAGCGGAAATGAAGCACACTTTGCTCCTCCGCTGGTCAGAGCTGGTCAAGCGGAGGAATCCTCCATAAGACAGAGTCCCTACTTTGTCTTATGATTTTAAAGAAGACTAAAGAAGAATGGAAGAAAAGAATAACAGATCCTGAGAGAGGGGGAGAAGAGGAAGAGATTGAGGAAAGGTAAGTTCGGCATGACAGTGCCGCTTTAAAAGACAGGGCTTGACATTAATGACGTTGTCAGAGGAAGCCTGCGGAGGCGGGCGAAACGCGTCACCCATACGTCACGAGAGAGGCGGACCCGGAAGTGATCACGTGATCGGGACGGACGAAACCAGGAAGTGACTTTGTATCTGCTGTTTACATGCTTTTATGTGGGTAGCTATGTTAGCATAACCCAACCCTCGCAAAGTAAGAGTTTTTAACCATTGATTTTTAATAAATTGTCTTTGATACTAACGAATTGGAGGTCCTGCCTCTCTCTGTCCTATATTGCACAGCTTTATCGGTTTCCAGTGAACTTGGAGCCCAACCAGCGTGGGAATCTTCCCTCTCAAGTGGAGCATTGCAAACCCAGAGCCTGGGGTGATAGGGCTCTGGTAAATGTGAGTTCTTTCCCCACATCCCCCTTTACAATTTGGATCCCATTTAGATGGTCTGCACTATTTGTTGTTATTTTCTATTTAGAGATCAGTTTGGCGCGCTCTTTTGGTAAATATTTGTCTTTGATCTGTGTGTACTTTTGTATCACTGGTTTGGAGTGCTGCCATACTGTATGTTCTATATCCTATAGCGCCGACACCCTGTTGGTTCCTTAGATATATATTTAGAATTATAGATTTTTTCCATCTATTTTCTCTAATTAGTTGCCACTCCCGTACATGCTGGCTCTTCTGTACTCCCATTTTTATGTTTTTTAATAAAGGATATTTTTATTTTTTTCATAGACTATTTCTATTACATTCTTGTTTTATACCTTTTATTGTATTGAGACTATCATTTGTCCGTTTGCATTCGTAAGTGTTTTACAAAGCGATTTGTTCATTTTTGTATCCATTTCTTGTTCTTTATATATAATATGGACTGCCCCGAGACTCTCTCTGATTCCGGAGAGAGACGCTGTTGTAAGCATTTACACTAATTGAAGATCATTACCGGCTGTTAGAACTACATAATTGCCGCTGCATTCCAACGTGCGTTCGATGTTCGATGTAAATTACATCTCATCAATGAGGCATTACACATAGGTGATCGGCAAAGATTAGACATATAAAAGAAGATCTGTGGGACTTAGAAATCAGCACTAAAAGAAAGCTTTTCGCCAAAACGAGTTTGCTGTATTTGGTTTTACTATTTTTGTTTTTATATTTGATTTATTTACTCCTGGTTACTAACTATAGATGTGAGTGGCTTTTATGCCATATTGTATTTATATGCTGGGTTCCACCTCCATAGTACCTTGAGCTGTCCTGCACGGTTACTAAAGGAGCTGTATGGACAAACTATATATAGTGTGCACAGCTAGCCTACGTCACTGCCAGCATGCTCCACATCCCTTCCCTTGCCCATAGAACAAATGCAACCTCAGAGAGAAAGAAAATCAATAAATAGAGTACAAGAAACAGGGGCATCAACAGGAGGCTCTGCAGGCTCAGCAACAGGAACACTGTCTTGTACACCGCAAGCTCTTCTAGCCTTGCACAGCTGCCGGCACAAAAGGAGAAATCCCGTAACGGTCCTGGTGCCTGATAAGACAGGCCTGCCAACTAGAGAAGGGGGCACATGTGAGGCAGGAGTGTCCTGAGGTAAGTTGACAGGCTCATTGCAAGGAAAGTACACAGCCAGCTGCTCAGGTAAATCAACAGCAGAATCATCATGCCATACTCATTGCCAAATGTCATCAATTGCAAAAGTCTAATGTGCAGCAGGGTTAACCAAATGTGGTTTCTGGGAGACTAAAGGTTGTAAATAGTTTGTTCGGTGCCCTAATGGTGCTAGAAAATGCTGTAGCAGACATGGGAATTATCTCAGGTCATTTGAAGTAGGCATCAATCACTATAAGACAGGGCTTGACAAATGTGCTTGGAATCTTTGAGCCAGTAAAAAAAAAATGTAAAAAAAAGTTTTTATTTTGTGTTTTTAAAAAAACTGATCCATTTCCAATGACAAAAATACAATTCTTAAAAGGGACACTACAGTCACCTGAACCACTACAGCTTAATGTATTGGTTCTGGTGTCTATAGCCTGTCCCTGTAGCCTTTTCATTGCAAACACATTGCTGCCTGGTAAAACCTCTAGTGGCAGTCACGCAGAAGCCCACTAGAGGAGATTCCTATTCCAGGGCAGCACAGTGTGTAGCACCTACGTTCAGCATCTCCACACTCTGCATGGAGTTGCTGAATGTTCTCCATGGAGATGCACTGATTCAATGCGTCTCTATGAGGATATGCGGATTGGCGTGGTGCAGAGTTTTGTTGTGCATGTGCAATAGCCTCCGAATGCTTTCCTATGGGAAATCATTGGCTTGGCTCAGATCATCAAGACGGATTACCTCAACCATGGTCGCGGGGTCAGCCATGGCATGAAAAAAAAAAGTGAATAAACACCTTTCCCATGTAATCAAAGGGAGGCAGTAACCTAAAAAGACACTTCCCTAACAGACACATACTCACCCACTCACTCACTGACAGACACACCAACAAATTATTATTTGTTTTTTTTTTATTTAGTGGTTCTTTAAGGAGGCTGGGTGGACTTATAGTGCCAGTAAAACAAACTCACTTTCCTGGCATTATAGTGCCCTGAGGGTGCCCCCACCCTCAGGGTCCCACTCGCGCCGGGCTGAAGGGGGAGGAAGGAGGTTAAACACTCACCTTTCTCCAGCGCCGGGCTCCCTTGGCTCTGGGGACTCTCCTCCCTCTTCCGACGTCATCAGCTGAATGCGCATGCGCGGCAAGAGCCGCGCGCATTCAGCCAGTCCATAGGAAAGTATTCTCAATGCTTTCCTATGGACGCTGGCGTCTTCTCACTGTGAGAAGCCAGTGAGACAGCCACTAGAGGCTGGATTAACCCTAAAGTAAACATAGCAGTTTCTCTGAAACTATGTTTACAGCAGGCAGGGTTAATCCTAGATGGACCTGGCACCAAGACCACTTCATTAAGCTGACGTGGTCTGGGTGCCTATAGTGGTCCTTTAACTTTGGAGCTCCAATTAGGCTTGTGCAATCTTCAAGCGCTTCTTGCTCTGCTACCTCGCACACGATTTAGTGATGCTGGGGCCAGAATGACGTCATATTCCAGCACCCAGTACCACAACAGGGAGCAGAGCAAGAACTACAGGAAGATTTCTGCTCCCTCACCATTAGGCTCCACATTCCCCCGTGCTGACAAACACCCAGGTACGAGAACAAAATTCCTAGTCGCCATGGTGACCTGGCATCTGGGATTTGCAGAGCCATGTTATAAGGTAAGTTTGGCCATAGTTAAGACTAGCAAAATCAACCTGAAAACGAGACTAAGGTTGAAAAGGCCAATTCCATTGTTGTATGTGATGTTTTCGTCTGGCCTTTTGCAATTATGAACACTCTTAGAATACAATTCTAAACAGTTTTATATCACAATCCAAACTTGGCCAACATACATTACTGCAGGCTGTTTATTTCCTTTGTATTACTCTAGGGTGGCATTAGTGCAGCAGCTGTGAAATTCTAGATCTCGATCTCCTTGGGATAAGAAAAGGAAGTATAAATTTGAGGAGGTTTTGGATAGTAATGTCACTTTAATTTTATCACATGACCGGAGGCTTCATATTTTGCATAAATTTCTTTACTTTATGCCTCCAGCAACTGCTTGAAACTGCTATGTTTATAAAGAAATGGGTTAACCCTAGCTGGACCTGGCACCCAGACCACTTCATTAAACTGAAGTGGTCTGGGTGCCTAGAGTGGTCCTTTAATATTGCTATGGTCACTGCAGTTAGACATTTCATGCTAGACATTCAATTTTAATCCTAACTGGTTGTCTGGATATTGCAATGGTCACTTTAATTAAACTTTATTAGTTTGTCCTGCATTTTGACCTACCGTATATACTCGAGTATAAGCCGACCCGAATATAAGCCGAGGCCCCTAATTTTACCCCAAAAAACTGGGAAAACTTATTGACTCGAGTATAAGACTAGGGTGGGAAATGCAGCAGCTACTGGTAAATTTCTAAATAAAATTAGATCCTAAAAAAATTATATTAATTGAATATTTATTTACAGTGTGTGTATATAATGAATGCAGTGTGTGCGTATGAGTGCAGTGTATGAGTGCAGTGCGTGTATGAATGCAGTGTGTGTGTATGAGTGCAGTGTGTGTGCGTATATATTAATTGAATATTTATTTCCAGTGTGTGTGTATAATGAATGCAGTGTGTGTGTGTGTATGAGTGCAGTGTGCGTGTTTGAGTGCAGTGTGCGTGTGTGAGTGCAGTGTGCGTGTGTGAGTGCAGTGTGCGTGTGTGAGTGCAGTGTGCGTGTGTGAGTGCAGTGTGTGTATATGAATGAAGTGTGAGTGTGATGCAGTTTGTGTTTGTGTATGTGTTGGTGGGGGTGGGCATATTTGATATATTATTAATTATTTTATTTTTTATTTTTTAATATTATTATATTGTTTTATTATTATTATTTATTATTTCATTGAATTATTATTAATTTTTTTTTTATTATATTTTTTTTTCGTCCCACCTCCCTGCTTGATACATAGCAGGGAGGGGGGCTCCTTCCCTGGTGGTCTAGTGTCATTGGCAGTTCAGTGGGGGGGATAGGGGGGCTGGCAGAGCTGTACTTACCTGTCCTGCAGCTCCTGTCAGCTCTCTCCTCCTCCGCGCGTTCTGTGCAGCTCCCTCTGTCAGCTCCCAGTGTAAGTCTCGCGAGAGAGCTGACCGAGGTGCTGAACGGACGGCCGGAGGAGGAGAGAGCTGACAGGAGCTGCAGGACAGGCAAGTACAGCTCTGCCAGAACCCCTCTCCCCCGGTCTGTATTATGGCAATGCAAATTGCCATAATACAGACTCTGACTCTAGTATAAGCCGAGTTGGGGTTTTTCAGCACAAAAAATGTGCTGAAAAACTCTGCTTATACTCGAGTATATACGGTAATTGGTTTTCATTATTTTGCACTTGCCTTCCATTTGGACTTGTATAGTGTGACGATTCGTAAGGAAATTAGACAGGTACGGCGGAAAGGCACCATAACCCTTTGACTATTTCCCAGGACCGCTTCACTACCGGGCCAGACAGCGGCTGAAAGCTCACTACCCGAGATCCAGACACACCTATGAAATTGGGAACAGAATAGCGAAGACTTCAATAGTACTCATTACCACGGTAAAGGAGTCAAGCGTGGCACCCAGAATGGTTGTCCTTAATCGGGATCATCCTCTGCTCCTTCAGTATTAACTTGCCTTCGGGCAGATCCAAAAGGAGAACATCATCCATTGATACTGCAGGAGCGTCTGGAGTTGGTGGATTGGTGTCTTTCAGGGGAGACTGGTACGTCAAGGGACTATCACAACCAACTAGAGACCTATTATGGGACTCATGGACACCAGATATTCCTCGAAATAACTTATCGGCATGGAACACCTGGAGTCGCTGGTGTATGGGAAGGGACTGCGATCCCTTTATTACCCCTATCTCCTCGATGCTGAATCTGTATCATACCTTTTCGCTACCGTTCCATTAACGGGATACGTTCCGCGATTTCGACGACGCATAGTAAGATTTTACAACACTCCGGTCGATCAGGAGCCTTTGATATGCCGCTTTCTGCGGGGTATCAAACTGTCCAGAACCATGATTCAAATTATCACTGTTGTGTGACTTTGATTTGGTTCTTTTGGAACTAGTCAGATAACACGGACCTATCCCTCCGTCAGCCGTCAGCCATAGTTACTTTTAGGTCTTTTTGTTGGTTATCAGATATACTGGAGTTCGACGTAGACTGTCCTTTTGGCATCACCGGAAGGAATGATTTCTACGGTGTCTCGTAGAACTAAATCTTATCCGCATCCGTATCTTACCCTGTGCCCGGTGGATTCCCAGTCTTTGTGGAGTTTAAGCAGTACTTCGTTGCATGGAGATCATGACAACACTTAGATTGTCACATTCAGGACATCTGCTGGTCTTATACCAACCATACAAGCCAGTTACCATGAACACTCTGTCTAGATGGGTTCATTAGTTGTTATCGCTAGCGGGGGTGGAGACATGTTTTGTTTACTCATTCGTTCTCAGGCCTTCACGGGGGGGGGGGAGAGGGGGGGCCTCTATATTTTACAGCAACGAATTGGACACAGATAGACTACTTCCGCATATTTATTTTCGTCAAACCACACACGCATCCTTCTCGCTCATACCACAGCTAAAAATGCAAAATATGAAGCCGAATATTTTCCCTCCCTGTACTCTGGAAAATTCTAATATTCTGGTTTGTCATTTTCTCAGTGTAATTATAAGGTTTTGGTATTTCAGTATATTTATGGGATGCTTATCTGGTTGATGTGTTAGACCCGTGTTGATTATTAAGTACTGTACTATGGTTGTTTAATGTTTCAATATATTAACTTAATATAAATATAGATACATATAGTACTGGATTTAATGTGGACAACAGTTGGTTTCCATCACCTTTCACGTAGTTCTGTTCTTTTCAGCGTAATCATCATAGATGGATTCGACAAGATAAAGCTGGAAGGTTTTCAAGTTATACACGTTACTCAGGACTGTTATTTGCATTCCCTGACGTTATAATAGACTGTTTTTCGCATCAAAGAAAGAGGAAGTCATGTGTTTGTCAGGGCTTTATATATGGATGTGATGCCTGTTACTGGTTGGTTTAAAGTTTTTTCTGATTGACTTGTGCTGCTGGAGGCATAAAGTAAAGAAAGTTATGCAAATCATTCGCCTCCTGTCATTATTAAAATTAAGATTATAGGTACACTATGTTAGCATAATCTACAATTATAACTTTCATTTGACCAAGAGCAGATATAGGATACGCATTGTGAGTATATACATCAAAGAAGGGCTTGACAAATCTGGGATTTGTGAGCCGGTGTAGCAGACTCCATTTACTTATGTTCGGTTGTCCGTACCCCCTTGTTCACCTCCCGAAAGACTGGTGTGTGGTCCTTTGTTAGGCCCCAGTAAACACCAACCTCCCCTGGCTGTTAACTACAAATTAACGACTTGACACCTTCGCTTGAGTGCTTCCCCTGGGTGGCCACCATTCGTATCCAGTTCATGTTTGGGTTTCAGCGATGTTAGATGGATGCTACAGCAGGGATGTGTATATCCCCCAAAAGAATTAGACATTCATTATTTGTGAGTTGTGAACAATAAATACTTGCTGATTAAGAGACTGTTTTATGTTACCCAACATCACACATAACAGTGGCAACAATGATTTCTTTTATTTTTTTGTTTTAGTTTTAGCATTTAGAAACAGAAAAAAAGGTTGCGGTTTTCCTGACCAACCTGGGTTCTATAAAGTCTTCTTCTAAACCACTTGATGAGTTAGTTAATACACTCACAGATGATTACCAGCGCAAGCCTCTGGAAATTGCCGAGTACTGTACTGCAAGTGCCAACTGTGGCGAAACCAACCTCGCCACTATGAACTGGAGAAGCCTGGTTGCCCGCCTGCTGCCTTTGGACTATGGCCCTGGGAGATTGAGCCCTTTAAAAACTGTATTCGGCCCTAACAGAGTGCATGTCACTCATTCTGGCCCTTTAAATACAGTGGGGTCATTCGGTACTTGCCCTGTATGAGCAGTGATACCCCAGATAGCTATGCCATGGAGCCCATTCATATAATGAAAGACTATGGGAAAGACTTTAGCTCCATGGCAATTGAACTGTGTGAATAGGATCTGAGCGCTATTCGGTAGTTTTGTGCGCTCAGATCCCAGCTATCTGGGGATATGTGAAATGTCTGTGTGTTATGTGTAAAAGGTGACTTTATGTATTTTAAAGTGTTTTAAGGTCTTTGTGTCCCCATGTGCATAATGGAGTCTGGTCTCTGTCCTCGGAGGTAATTGAATTACTTCTCCATTGTCTCCAGGAGAGAGGGCTCTGTAAAACCGGCCAGATAGCCATGTGCCAGCCAGGGCCCAAAATATATTTTACTAACTTTTGAACCCCTGGTCTGATTCATGCCATTTTTTTTAATATGTTGTTCCCCTGAATGGATTGATTGTGAATATGTATTTTTATGTGAATGTGATGTATGGTTTTAGAGTTATGAAAGTTGGGTAGAAAGTATGTTTTAACTGTATGTGTAATTGAGTTTCCTCTCAGGATAAGGGGAGGGAATATGTGGGATGTAACGGTGATTGGTTGTTTTATACCTCCCTGTGGGCGGTCCTGTTTTTGCAAAGACTGTAATAAAAACCAGGCTGGGTGTGCCAGCACCTCAGATTCTGCTTGACCCTCAAAACGAAGTGTCGTCTCGTTATTGGGGGAATTGGATTGTATGCTGACTGCAAGGAGTGTAAGCGGATTGTATGCTTTTCCTGCTCAGCTATTCCAGGGTTCGTGTGTTTCCAGTTCGGGAGTTGGAAGATTCGTACAGTTTGCAGTTCGGGAGATTGGTGCTTGCAGTAGCTGCTGGTCTATCCGGAAAGGGGGATATTTCCTAAACAGTTTTTATCCTCTTGTGAGTAAAATGGTCCGTTACACCAACCACCTGAGAGTATGTAAGAACTTAAACCATTGCTGCGCGCAAGCTTACCAGCACCTGTCAGTTTGGGAACTATTTGTCTGTTGTGCTCTATGACATGTTTGTAACAGGCCTCTGATATCACAATACAGAAGCAGTTGCTGACAGAGGACGGCTTTATTATTACTAAAGCAATCCTACTAACACTATTGATGTTGCCACGGCCATGGAACTTGCTGCTAAGGATTCTCCTCTATTGCAAGCGCATTCTAAACAAATAACTGCTGACATTAAGGAGGAGGTGTTGCTGACTACTATTGTCACACAGGCCATGTAACAACTTAAGAACTCACAACTGAATGACTAAGGTACCATACCTTATGAAACCCACTATTTGCGCTGTGGCAGTATAACATTATCTCTAATTCAAAACAATGGCCGCCCGCCTCCCCCATGACCTGCCCGCCTGCCTCAGCCCTCCAGAGACTGCCAGTCTCTGCTCTCAGGCAGCTGTTCACCTCGGTGGCTGAACAGGCTGTAGCGGAGCCCTAGTCCTGTCAGGGACTTTCCTCCGCTGGATCACCAAGAGTAGAATCAGGAACAAACAAAATGCCAAGTAAATAGCCCACCTCCTCCCCAGCAACTGGATGACACACAGTTCTGGGAGTACAACTGACTTTATTTTGCCACACTCTGCTTTTATGCATTGTCCCTAGCATGGGGTTTCCAAGTCAAAAACACAAGTTATTTTCCCCAACAGCCTTTGTGTTTAAGAGATAATTGAGATCAAATAAGGATAACTATCTCTCAAATACAAAAAAGTACATATAATTTTAACATATCTAAAAAATACATGAAAACAGTACAGGAACCCCACAAAAATCATATTCCTGAATAGCCCCGATCTGAGCGCACAACATATCCAAAAAGCACTCCGATGGGTTCGGTAAAACAAAAGTTACGTTCGAACAAAGTTTTGACCAACCGGCCACTAGGTGACAGCCCAAAACAGTTCCAGAGAATTAGGCAGGATGGCCGGTCGGCTTTCGGGAGTTCCTATGTGAACACAGACTATTTGGTTGGGAAGTGGGACGGGCAGCGGTACCATCTGTGCCCTGGTTTGCAGAGATGCAAGACTGAAAACAGTTCCAGGTGTTCGACGACCAAGTACCGCTGCTTGCATTAGGGAGACAAAATGGCCACCGATCACTGGACCACGTGCATTGTTATACCAGTGGTAGTCAACCTGTTCCCTACTGCCTACTAGTGGGCGGTTTGGGATTTCAGGGGGGAGGTGGTGGGTTCTGCAGAAAACGTCCAGTGGGCCTCGATGGCCATGGCCCAAGGACGGCAGGGGAGATCCTTTCATCTCCCCTGCCAGCCCATGCAGAGCCAGTCTTGCTGTAAGCCCTCTCGGGCTGGTGAGGAAATCAAAGACCTCCATCATTGGCCCGCTGGCACTTCGTTACAGCAGAGGGAGGGAAGGGTTATTGAGGATCTGTGTTCCTCTCGCGAGCAGGCTGGTTGGAGCGTTGCCACACTTTACAATGGCAACGCACTGATACAGTGCTGTGCTCGCAGGAGGACAGGAGAGTCAGCCTGCAGCCGGAGGAGTTGCAGGCTAACGTGAACATGCCACCAGGGCTTGCAGCATCATGTTCCCCCTCCCTGGTAAAAGGAAAGAAGAAGAATTTTGATAGATTTACACATCTCACCCACACACAGCACAGACCCCATGCACCCTTCACAAACAAACTACACACACCCCTCCCCCACACTTTATTTTTTGGGGTATGTATACTTAAGATTGAACTTTCCTCCAACAAGAGAACTAATGCACCACAAAAGTATAGGAAGAGAGAGAGAGAGAGAGAGAGAGAGAGAGATGGGGAAAGAGAGAGAGATGGGGAAAGAGAGAGAGATGGAAAGAGAGAGAGAGAGATGGAAAGAGAGAGAGATGGAAAGAGAGAGAGAGATGGGGGGAAAGAGAGAGAGAGATGGAAAGAGAGAGAGAGAGATGGGGGAAAGAGAGAGAGAGAGAGAGATGGGGGGAAAGAGAGAGAGAGAGAGAGATGGGGAAAGGGGGAAAGAGAGATGGGGAAAGGGGGAAAGAGAGAGATGGGGAAAGGGGGAAAGAGAGAGATGGGGAAAGGGGGAAAGAGAGAGATGGGGAAAGGGGGAAAGAGAGAGATGGGGAAAGGGGGAAAGAGAGAGATGGGGAAAGGGGGAAAGAGAGAGATGGGGAAAGGGGGAAAGAGAGAGATGGGGAAAGGGGGAAAGAGAGAGATGGGGAAAGGGGGAAAGAGAGAGATGGGGAAAGGGGGGAAAGAGAGTGTAACGGATCACCTGGCACCCCGACTTGGTACCTCCGTTAATGGATGCTCCTAGTGCTTCCTGAGGACTCCAAGCACTCTGGCAGACACCATAATCACCGAATACGAGAAACCTTTAAATTCTCCCAAGCGTATGAATGCTGTAGACCATTGAATAGGAACCATACGAATAGGCTTGTACTCCTAGCAGTCAACTGGAACAGCATACAATAAATCCTTCCCCCAATAATGAGACGACACATCACTTTGAGGGTAAAACAGGAACTCCCTGTACTGGCACATACAGCCTCTTTTATTCACAATCCACAAAACATAGTACTGCTCACAGGGTTTTGCAGAACAACCAATAAACACATTACAACACATACAATGCAAGTACAGCAGCCAATCAGACACAATGGGACAATAGAAACACACCCAGCATATTCCTCCCCTCTGCTTAGGAGATAATTGAGTCAATTACTGTATCTACTCAATTATCTCCAAGCTGAAAAGTTACACTTTTTATAAATTTTTATAACTTTGTGAGTTAACATCGTACATACATAAAACTTATATTATTTTAACCAGTATAACTTGGGGACAAACATATCCAAAATTCACTTGAATAGGTTCAGGGGTTTAACGGTTAGGTCGAAGTCCTTTGTTTTCACTTGCAAGCTTGGCTTTTCCTTGTCCCTGGGACAACACCCTGCTGGAGAACAATGGATCCGGGGGAGGGGAAGAGGAAGTGTCCAAAAAGTTTCAGTATGTCCATACACTGTTTTTAAAAGGCCAGCACAGTTCAATAAAAGTCCAATCACTGTGCTTAAAGGGACAGTAGCCGCACAATAAAATACAATATGCCCAAATATTGCATTCAAAAGTACAACTTTACCAGGGGCCATAGTCAGCAGGTAGGAGGCGGGCAGTCAGGCCTCTCCAATGCCCAGTGGCGAGGCGGGTTCCGCCACAGAGAGAGATGGGGAAAGGGGGGAAAGAGAGAGATGGGGAAAGGGGGGAAAGAGAGAGATGGGGAATGGGGGGAAAGAGAGAGATGGGGAAAGGGGGAAAGAGAGAGATGGGGAAAGGGGGAAAGAGAGAGATGGGGAAAGAGAGAGAGAGAGATGGGGAAAGGGGGAAAGAGAGAGATGGGGAAAGGGGGAAAGAGAGAGATGGGGAAAGGGGGAAAGAGAGAGATGGGGAAAGGGGGAAAGAGAGAGATGGGGAAAGGGGGAGAGAGAGAGATGGGGAAAGGGGGAAAGAGAGAGATGGGGAAAGGGGAAAGAGAGAGATGGGGAGAGAGAGAGAGATGGGGAGAGAGAGAGAGAGATGGGGAGAGAGAGAGAGAGAGAGAGATGGGGAGAGAGAGAGAGAGAGAGAGAGAGATGGGGAGAGAGAGAGAGAAGGGGAGAGAGAGAGAGAAGGGGTGAGAGAGAGAGAAGGGGGAGAGAGAAGGGGGGGAGAGAGAGAAGGGGGGGAGAGAGAAGGGGGGAGAGAGAGAAGGGGGGGAGAGAGAAGGGGGGGGAGAGAGAGATGGGGGGAGAGAGAGAAGGGGGGGAGAGAGAGAAGGGGGGGAGAGAGAGGAGGGGGGAGAGAGAGGAGGGGGGAGAGAGAGGAGGGGGGAAAGAGAGAGATGGGGAAAGGGGGAAAGAGAGAGATGGGGAAAGGGGGAAAGAGAGAGATGGGGAAAGGGGGAAAGAGAGATGGGGAAAGGGGGAAAGAGAGAGATGGGGAAAGGGGGAAAGAGAGAGATGGGGAGAGAGAGAGAGAGAGAGATGGGGAAAGAGAGAGAGAGAGATGGGGAGAGAGAGAGAGAGAGAAGGGGTGAGAGAGAGAGAGAGAAGGGGGGGAGAGAGAGAAGGGGGGGAGAGAGAGAAGGGGGGAGAGAGAGAAGGGGGGGAGAGAGAGAAGGGGGGAGAGAGAGAAGGGGGGGAGAGAGAGAAGGGGGGAGAGAGAGAAGGGGGGGAGAGAGAGAAGGGGGGGAGAGAGAGAAGGGGGGGAGAGAGAGAAGGGGGGAGAGAGAGGAGGGGGAGAGAGAGAGGAGGGGGAGAGAGAGAGGAGGGGGGAGAGTGAGAGGAGGGGGGAGAGAGAGGAGGGGGGAGAGAGAGAGGAGGGGGGAGAGTGAGAGGAGGGGGGAGAGAGAGAGGAGGGGGGAGAGAGAGAGGAGGGGGGAGAGTGAGAGGAGGGGGGAGAGAGAGAGGAGGGGGAACTTTGGGTCCCTGTCTAACTTCAAAATCAACACGGATAAATGTGAAATCCTAGGGATTTCCGTACCTCCAAATCTGCAATCACGTATCAGACAGGCCCACAGATTCCCATGGACGAGTTCAGGACTATCATATTTAGGGTTACACCTGACCACGACACTCAAAGGCCTATACAAACTGAACTACCCTCCCCTCATAGAAAATATCAGACGAAATCTAAAGAATGTAATGTACAATGTAATTTGTAATTGTCTTTTTTATATTTTAATCATTAACTGTTTCTTATTGTTATATACTGGTAATTACACTATATCGCGTATTCACATTACCTAGTACTGTATCGTGTTTGGGTCACTTCCCTTGTAGATATATCTTTATTACTATAGGCACTTTAATTTTAAATATTTGTATTGTTGCACGTGCACTTTATTACTGTTTGCACATTATACACATTTTATATGTACGCTTTGATATTTTCATTTGTCTCTGCTACACTGTGTTTTATTATATAGTGGTTATATTCACTTCTTGAGAGCTATATATGTGCATCTTTTAGATGTCTATTTTTTGGTCCCCTATTCTCCATCTTTTATCTCAATTGCTGAGCTTTGTGTTGTGAGGTATTTGTTTCTTGTAATTTTTCACTTGTATCTTTTGCTATAAATACTTGATGTATTTCTATATTGACTGTGACTTTCTATGTGATTTCTTCTTTAGTATCCTTTTTTTTCTTTACTCTCTCTTTTAGTTTTTACTCTTATTTTTGTAGTTTGATTATTTTATTATTATTTTTTATGGTTTATTTTTTATTATTTTTTATGTATTTATTTTCTTTATTTTTATAGTTTTATTTTTCTATATTTATTTTTCTATGTCTATTTTTTTTTATAGTTTTATTTTTATTTTTATCTTTGATTATTCATATTTTTTACTTTCTTTTTTTTTGCATTTATTTTACTTCACCTTTAATTGGCTTTATTTGGATACTCTCTAGTGTCAGTATGGGTCTTATTTCTCTAGTATCAGTATGGGTCTTAGTTCGTATGCCATTAAGTTTTTCCGTATGACCAGCTATCATATTAATGTTCATTCGTGCCGCTGGTCTCATGACCCTATATACCTTTCGTGTGTTTGGTTAAACGAACACTTACTCTTTCGTTACAATTATGTGATACTTGTCGAAATACTAAGGGCCTGTTGCGCACGCTCAGATATGCCGTTCTTGTAATTAAACACAAAATGCCTTTTTGTTTGTCTCCCCGTAGTTGGGGAGTTTACACTCCTGCGCTCCACCAATCCGATAAGCGTTCCATCTATCGGGAAATTATCTGCATTTGAACGCTATCATAGGCACTTTTATATTTATTTGTATTTAAATTTTTTTAGGTTTATTTCTTTTTCTTCTTTTTTCCCTTATATCTTATGCTGTCTCCTCTACTTGGTACAAATAGGTAAGCGGATTTGATTATTATACATGTCATTTGATTATACTCACATATACATAGTATATGTATTCTATAGTAACTGTATACTTTTGCATTAATTTTTTAACTTAATGTATTACTGTTTGTAATTCTTTGTAATATTGATTCTGTACAATTTTGATATTTGTGTGTTTTGGACTCTTTGCACTAATTAATGTCTCTTGTTAATCAATTAATTGAATTATTGATTGACCTCCTCTTTTGCACTTTTTGCTATATATGCACTTTATTCACATGGTGATGTTAGCTTGACAAAGACCTCTAGTCAGGTCGAAACGTTGCTGTGCATTTCGTTGCAATAAATCTGCCTGCGGCTTCACATTTGGAGTGCCTGTGAGTTTGCTGGTCCTGCTCCAGAGCACCTGTGGCCGTTGAGAGTGAGTGCGGTTCCTGCCATCTACCTTGCTACAATGTAATAAAGATTATGATCTTACCAAGGATACTGTATATGTTCCAAGCTCTTCCCATCTCCCTCCCAGGGGAATTCTTTCGACTCATGCGGACCCTTTTCACGAAATACATATGGGGCAACAAGCCTGCGAGGCTTGCCTACTCTACATTGACGGCCAGTCTGGACAGTGGGGGTCTGGGACTACCTCACTTATACAAGTACTATGTAGCGGTTCTACTCACTCGCATATGGACAGACACAGATAGGAAAAGATCCTGGTACGGTCTAGAACAGAGCTTTGCGAGGATTCCCCTCTACACACTACCCTGGCAGACACGCCAACTTAAAGAACTCTCCCCTACACACCACCCATTCATATACAACACTCTCCAAGTGTGGCGAAGACACAGGGACAGCTTAGGACTGTCCCCGGGACTCTGTGTTCTTTCCACTAGCAGCCAACCCAGATTTCCAGAATGGGCAAGGGAGTACCAAATTATCCCGAATAACTGGAATCCCCAACACAGACATAGCAGAAGTCCTGACAGCAGAGGACCCTCCCAAATTAAAGGTCTTCCCCAGGCATAACGTCTTCAACTAGACATTATGGGCTGGACCCAATTAAACAACTGCTTGACCCAGTCAGTCCTCCCTATCTGGTGCCCAAAGGACAAAACACCCTTTGAACTTCTTTGTGGCCCAGGGAACGCATCCCAACGCCCCCTAACATATACCCCATTCTTCAAGCAGCAGTAGGGGATCAGACCAAACCTTTATTCCAACGTAAATGGATGAGAGGACTTCGCACCCACATGTCCGACAGGGACTGGACCCACATTATGGAATCTGGGATCAAAACCCCACTTCGCATAGCCCGCAAAGAGACCTTGTACAAAAGGGTCACCACATGGTACAGAACTCCAGCGCAACTCCACACCTTTTGGCCCCCAGTCAGTGATAAATGCTGGAGGTGTGAAACACATTTGGTGGCATTGTAAGGACATAGCCCTGTACTGGCAACAAATACTAACCGATATCGCGGAAATCATGCCTCTGCAGACCCACTTAACCCCATCCCAAGTACTTTTAGGTCGGCCACATTCCTTTAAGGAAATGCATAAACAGCAACTACTGAACCTATTAATGGGAGAAGCCAATGCCTTAACCCTGATGTACTGGCGTCAACCCAACATACCCTCCAGAGAGCAATGGGTGCAGCGGATGGAGAAAACAAGGGAATTAAAAGAGATACACTGGTCAGCACTATGGAGAAGAGACAGATATGCGAAAATATGGGAACAATGTATATTGGGACTTCATGTGCATAATCTAACAGCAATCCACAACTGGTACCAGGCATCTGACAAATGTAAAGTGTTGCTCTGCGGATTGTGCATTGTACGGTTGATCCCCACTATGTTACCCTTGAATAACCCCCACTTTTTCTTTTTTCTGTATCCCACTTATTTTCTACCTGAAAACAATAAAAAAAGTTATTAAACCCAAAAAATATATAGGGGGGAGGGAGGGAGGGAGGGGAAGGGAGGGGGAGCAAGAGATAGAGAGTTATCTGTCTAATGGGAAAGCATGTAACTTTGTGAGGCAATTTATGGGTTAAACCGGTTTTATTCTGATATTTTTCAGATGTTTGATACGTAGAGGTCGGATTTGGACCGTCTTGCTTTTCAAACTTTGTTGGCTAAACAGTTTTTTTTCTCAGGTTTCTCTAATACAAATGTCTCATATGCCAAGTAATGAAAACTACTTATGTCTTTGAGCATTTAACAACTGTGAGTGTGGTTATTTTAAATTTGTGGATACATTTTTTAGGGCAATTTTTGGGTGTGTGGGTCCTTATACCAGCACCACTGAGTTCATTATGAACCAGTAAGGCATTTTGTTAGTTACCCCACAATAAAGACATCGCTCATTGTTCCCCTAGCACTCAAGCAGTATCTGGACTCAGAACGAAGGTAAGATATATCACACAACATCCAAAGGAGCCCTAAAGCCATTGGAGCATGCAGGGTCAGCTAGAGAAGCAACATATTTCAGTAAGTTCACAAGTAAATTACAAAATGTACACAAGAATAGCAGTGTTCGCAACCTTCGTTTGTACCGTCTACCATGGTGGTCTAGATATGAACCCAAGATTAATAGACCCAGCTCTCTGTGCCTGTCACAGGGTCATTCTCCCTTACCCTCTTTTCTTTCCTTTATAACGGTTTCTTTTGATATGATAACTGGTTCCTTGTTTGTAAGAGTCTTATATTTGTTAGCTAATTTGATAGATCCACCTATTCCAACACTGGCTGTGATAAAGTGGTTTATAACGCGGTTTCCAGATTGTTGAAAACCTCTGGTTCAGTTGCACCCTGGCTACTAAGGGAGTGTCCCTCTGATTCATCCTCTGTATCCTGATTGGACATTTCCCTTTGTACGGTTTCCTAGAAAACTAATAAAATTGGATTTAATAAAAAATAAAAATATAAAAAAGGCTGTGTAGGATATTCTTTCCCCTTTTAAAATTAGCTATTTTAGACTATACTTGGTTTTAAACATAAAACAATCTCAAAACTCTTGCTTTTTAGCCATTATTTACATGTTTTAATGATCATTAAACAATAGACATTTTTAAATAATACATACTTGGGTCAGTGATGTTTAAAATCTTGCAGGAGTAAGGGTCTTCCCGATCTTCAATAGGAACATCACAGCCATGAGATCCTATTATGAACTTCGCAAGAACACTAAATAGATTAAAGACAGTATTGAAACAGTGCAAATTAAAAAACTAAATTGTTATGTATGGGACTGTGCTTTTTTTAAATGTATAATATTGTCAAAGTATAAAAGAAAAAGTAAAAACCAAAGAAAAAAGTTACCTGCGCTCTCTCCTAAATCCCTATTTATATTTAAACAAATGGAGGTCATTTAGTTACTCTAATGGCCATTGCAAGGAATGCCCGCCTGCCAACGGCAGGTCTTACACTCACCTTTCACCTTGCTTCCTTGAGCTTCAGGCAAAGATATCTCTAATGAAACAGAGAGGGGTATTTTGTATATACACCCCCATATATTTATTAACTTAATAGGGAACACATGGGATGGGCGGCAGCATTGTAACTCCTACATACTTAACCCTGAATAGGGCTATAACACATACAAATCACCTTGCTGGTTTACACTTTGTCGGATTCCGGAGATTCTTGGCTGATATCAGCATATCTAATGGCTAGTGTAGGAACTCACCTATTGAGGCTTGCCTTGACGTGGCAGGTGAGCTCATATATTTAAATGGCCATTGGAATAAAACTAAAGAGCCTCCATTTTGTTTAAATGTACATGGGGATTTAGGCCAGAGCGCAGGTAACGTTCTTTGTTTTTGCTATGTATTTTAAGCTGTTGGATACTAAGCTACTGCTGCTGTAAGCGCAATCTTTGTGTTTGTATATGAATTTTGTATCACACAGCTATGTTACATTGCGGTCAGCCTCCTTGCGTTTGTCTTATTAATCATTTATAAGTATGTAGGGGCAGCACCCCTTCCTGTCTCATCAGAGAAATGTGCCTTTTAGCGGATACCAGCAAGGTGATTTGTATGTGTTATAGTCCTATTCAGGGTTAAGTATGTAGGGGTTTATAACACACCCCTTCCTGTCTCAGAGATGTTTACACTTTGTCTGATACCAGCAAAATTTATTGTTTGTGTAGAAGCCCTATAAAGGGTTAAATGTGAAAGGGTTTATAAAATACCCCTTCCTGTCTTACTGGAGATTCTTGGCTGATATCAGCATATCTAATGGCTAGTGTAGGAACTGCCTTGACGTGGCAGGTGAGCTTATATATTCAAATGGCCATTGGAAAGAGCCTCCATTTTGTTTAAATGTACATGGGGATTTAGGCCAGAGCACAGGTAACATTCTCTTTGTTTATATTATCACCATTATTCAATCCACATCTTCAGCAATTATCTAATAGAGCTAGGTATATCTTGGATAGAAACGTAGGTACTCTATACCACCTATTCATAAATTTTATAGTGTGCTTCAACTATATTTAAACAATGGATTACCTTATTGATATAACAATCCATTCTTCTTTCTCAATTGATATATTTAAATCTTTTTGCCATTTATCAAGGGCTTTTATTTTAATAGTTTTCTACATACTCTCTATTAATCTGCTACAATGTGCTAACAGCCCCTGATTTTTTGGAGTAGAATAGTTAGTCTCTTTTTGATCTGAGTCGCCTACTGTCACGGTTCTGCAGGATTTTGTAGGCGTGGCCACACGGAAACTCAGCGGTCACGCCGACAAAATAAAAAATACTTACCTTGCTCGCGGCAGACCACTACCCGACCTCTTAGGCCCATACTTATTTTGATCTTATTCCAAATTTCAGATATATCTATGATGAGAAACTAAGCAGGATTAATCTAAAAAGATATACGCATTTGTAGAGAATGTATGATTTCAAAATATTTACCCCACAATTAAATTAGCATTTTTCTCCCCAGTATTTTTTTTATTGATTTGCTTGAATAAGGGTAAAAAGTATTTTTGACAATTTTTGTGATACCCACACTAAATTTGAATTTCAAGATAATTCAATGAATTTGACTCCAACTTAAATCCATATTTATCACTTAACTTTTTTTCCTTTCTCTCTCTCGATAATATTGCTACCCAACGCAGTTGATTTTTCCTAGCTCAATTTATATCCTGATATCTTTGAGAATTGGTGTATGATATCCATTACAGCCTCCATGGAATTAATTGGATCCTGTAGTGTTGAAGTGACATAGTTGACATATAAAATTAGCTTAGATTAGGTCTGATCGCATTGGTGTCCTCTAATTGCCACATCCTCCCTTATGGCTGCTGCCAAGGGTTCCAAAGACATTATGCACACTAGGGGGGGGAAAGCAGGGGGGGAGAAAGCAGGGGGGAGAAAAGAAAACTAAGGGACAGAAGAGAGAACACTAAAAAAAGAGGGAGGGGAGGGTAACATTAACCCCTTAAGGACACATGCAGGGCCGGCCTTAGGGGTGTGCGAGCTGTGCGGCCGCACAGGGCGCCATGGAGCAGGGGGCGCCCTGCGGCTGCACAAGCTCACACGGGCCGGCCGGGATAAAATAAATAAATAAAATTGAGGCGGGGCGGGGCTTACCGTGAGGCGGGGACGGGGCTTACTGTGCGGCGGGGCGGGGCTAAAATGCAGTGTAACTGCTGCAGGGGAAGCAGGAAGGAGTCCCTGCTTCCCCCAACAACCAGAATCCAGGACCTGCACTGCCTCCACAAGGAACAGAGGTAACGTGTGTGTCTGTCTGCCTGTGTGTGTGTGTGTGTCTGTCTGCCTGTGTGTGTGTGTGTCTCTGTCTGTCTGCCTGCGTGTGTGTGTGTCTCTGTCTGTCTGCCTGCGTGTGTGTGTGTCTCTGTCTGTCTGTCTGCCTGCGTGTGTGTGTGTGTGTGTCTGTGTGTCTGTCTGTCTGCCTGCGTGTGTGTGTGTCTCTGTCTGTCTGTCTGTCTGTCTGTCTGCGTGTGTGTGTGTGTGTCTGCGTCTGTCTGTCTGTCTGCATGTGTGTGTGTGTGTCTGCGTCTGTCTGTCTGTCTGCATGTGTGTGTGTGTGTCTGCGTCTGTCTGTCTGTCTGCATGTGTGTGTGTGTGTCTGCGTCTGTCTGTCTGTCTGCATGTGTGTGTGTGTGTCTGCGTCTGTCTGTCTGTCTGCATGTGTGTGTGTGTGTCTGCGTCTGTCTGTCTGTCTGCATGTGTGTGTGTGTGTCTGCGTCTGTCTGTCTGTCTGCATGTGTGTGTGTGTCTGCGTCTGTCTGTCTGTCTGCATGTGTGTGTGTGTGTCTGCGTCTGTCTGTCTGTCTGCATGTGTGTGTGTGTGTCTGCGTCTGTCTGTCTGTCTGCATGTGTGTGTGTGTGTCTGCGTCTGTCTGTCTGCATGTGTGTGTGTGTGTCTGCGTCTGTCTGTCTGTCTGCATGTGTGTGTGTGTCTGCGTCTGTCTGTCTGTCTGCATGTGTGTGTGTGTGTCTGCGTCTGTCTGTCTGTCTGCATGTGTGTGTGTGTGTCTCTGTCTGTCTGTCAGTGTGTGTGTGTGTGTGTGCCTGTGTGTGTCTGCCTGTCTGCGTCTGCCTGTCTGCGTCTGCCTGTCTGTGTCTGCCTGTGTGTGTCTGCCTGTGTGTGTCTGCCTGTGTGTGTCTGTCTGCGTCTGTCTGTCTGCGTCTGTCTGCGTCTGTCTGTCTGCGTCTGTCTGTCTGCGTCTGTCTGTCTGCGTCTGTCTGTCTGCGTCTGTCTGTCTGCGTCTGTCTGTCTGCGTCTGTCTGTCTGCGTCTGTCTGTCTGCGTCTGTCTGTCTGCGTCTGTCTGTCTGCGTGCGTCTGTCTGCGTCTGTCTGCGTGCGTCTGTCTGTCTGTCTGCGTCTGTCTGTCTGCGTCTGTCTGCGTCTGTCTGTCTGCGTCTGTCTGTCTGCGTCTGTCTGTCTGCGTCTGTCTGTCTGCGTCTGTCTGTCTGCGTCTGTCTGTCTGCGTCTGTCTGTCTGCGTCTGTCTGCGTCTGTCTGTCTGCGTCTGTCTGCGTCTGTCTGTCTGTCTGCGTCTGTCTGTCTGTCTGCGTCTGTCTGTCTGTCTGCGTCTGTCTGTCTGTCTGCGTGTGTCTGTCTGTCTGCGTGTGTCTGTCTGTCTGCGTGTGTCTGTCTGTCTGCGTGTGTCTGTCTGTCTGCGTGCGTCTGTCTGTCTGCGTGCGTCTGTCTGTCTGCGTGCGTCTGTCTGTCTGCGTCTGTCTGTCTGCGTCTGTCTGTCTGTCTGCGTCTGTCTGTCTGTCTGCGTCTGTCTGTCTGCGTCTGTCTGTCTGCGTGTGTCTGTCTGTCTGCGTGTGTCTGTCTGTCTGCGTGTGTCTGTCTGTCTGCGTGTGTCTGTCTGTCTGCGTGTGTCTGTCTGTCTGCGTGTGTCTGTCTGTCTGCGTGTGTCTGTCTGTCTGCGTGTGTCTGTCTGTCTGCGTGTGTCTGTCTGTCTGCGTGTGTCTGTCTGTCTGCGTGTGGCTGTCTGTCTGCGTGTGGCTGTCTGTCTGTCTGCGTGTGGCTGTCTGTCTGCGTGTGGCTGTCTGTCTGCGTGTGGCTGTCTGTCTGTCTGCGTGTGGCTGTCTGTCTGTCTGCGTGTGGCTGTCTGTCTGTCTGCGTGTGGCTGTCTGTCTGTCTGCGTGTGGCTGTCTGTCTGTGTGCGTGCGTCTGTCTGTCTGTCTGTGTGCGTGTGTCTGTCTGTCTGCATGCGTCTGTCTGTCTGCGTGCGTCTGTCTGTCTGCGTGCGTCTGTCTGTCTGCGTGCGTCTGTCTGTCTGTCTGTGTGCGTCTGTCTGTCTGTCTGCGTGCGTGTGTCTGTCTGTCTGCGTGCGTGTGTCTGTCTGTCTGCGTGCGTCTGTCTGTCTGTCTGTCTGCGTGCGTCTGTCTGTCTGTCTGTCTGCGTGCGTCTGTCTGTCTGTCTGCGTGCGTCTGTCTGTCTGTCTGTGTGCGTGTGTCTGTCTGTGTGCGTGTGTCTGTCTGTGTGCGTGTGTCTGTCTGTGTGCGTGTGTCTGTCTGTGTGCGTGTGTCTGTCTGTGTGCGTGTGGCTGTCTGTCTGCGTGTGGCTGTCTGTCTGCGTGTGGCTGTCTGTCTGCGTGTGGCTGTCTGTCTGCGTGTGGCTGTCTGTCTGCGTGTGGCTGTCTGTCTGCGTGTGGCTGTCTGTCTGCGTGTGGCTGTCTGTCTGCGTGTGGCTGTCTGTCTGCGTGTGGCTGTCTGTCTGCGTGTGGCTGTCTGTCTGTCTGCGTGTGGCTGTCTGTCTGTCTGCGTGTGGCTGTCTGTCTGTCTGCGTGTGGCTGTCTGTCTGTCTGCGTGTGGCTGTCTGTCTGTCTGCGTGTGGCTGTCTGTCTGTGTGCGTGTGGCTGTCTGTCTGTGTGCGTGTGGCTGTCTGTCTGTGTGCGTGTGGCTGTCTGTCTGTCTGCGTGTGGCTGTCTGTCTGTGTGCGTGTGTCTGTCTGTCTGTGTGCGTCTGTCTGTCTGTCTGCGTGCGTGTGTCTGTGTGCGTGCGTCTGTCTGTCTGTCTGTGTGCGTGTGTCTGTCTGTCTGCATGCGTCTGTCTGTCTGCGTGCGTCTGTCTGTCTGCGTGCGTCTGTCTGTCTGCGTGCGTCTGTCTGTCTGCGTGCGTCTGTCTGTCTGTCTGTGTGCGTCTGTCTGTCTGTCTGCGTGCGTGTGTCTGTCTGTCTGCGTGCGTGTGTCTGTCTGCGTGCGTGTGTCTGTCTGTCTGCGTGCGTGCGTCTGTCTGTCTGTCTGCGTGCGTGTGTCTGTCTGTCTGCGTGCGTGTGTCTGTCTGCGTGCGTGTGTCTGTCTGTCTGCGTGCGTGTGTCTGTCTGTCTGTCTGCGTGCGTCTGTCTGTCTGTCTGTGTGCGTCTGTCTGTCTGTCTGTGTGCGTGTGTCTGTCTGTGTGCGTGTGTCTGTCTGTGTGCGTGTGTCTGTCTGTGTGCGTGTGTCTGTCTGTGTGCGTGTGTCTGTCTGTGTGCGTGTGTCTGTCTGTGTGCGTGTGTCTGTCTGTGTGCGTGTGTCTGTCTGTGTGCGTGTGGCTGTCTGTCTGTCTGCGTGTGGCTGTCTGTCTGTGTGCGTGTGGCTGTCTGTCTGTCTGCGTGTGGCTGTCTGTCTGTGTGCGTGTGGCTGTCTGTCTGTCTGCGTGTGGCTGTCTGTCTGTCTGCGTGTGGCTGTCTGTCTGTCTGCGTGTGGCTGTCTGTCTGTCTGCGTGTGGCTGTCTGTCTGTCTGCGTGTGGCTGTCTGTCTGTCTGCGTGTGGCTGTCTGTCTGTCTGCGTGTGGCTGTCTGTCTGTCTGCGTGTGGCTGTCTGTCTGTCTGCGTGTGGCTGTCTGTCTGTCTGCGTGTGGCTGTCTGTCTGTCTGCGTGTGGCTGTCTGTCTGTCTGCGTGTGGCTGTCTGTCTGTCTGCGTGTGGCTGTCTGTCTGTCTGCGTGTGTCTGTCTGTCTGTCTGCGTGTGTCTGTCTGTCTGCGTGCGTGTGTCTGTCTGTCTGCGTGCGTGTGTCTGTCTGTCTGCGTGCGTGTGTCTGTCTGTCTGCGTGCGTGTGTCTGTGTGCGTGTGTCTGTCTGTCTGTCTGTGTGCGTGTGTCTGTCTGTCTGCGTGCGTCTGTCTGTCTGTCTGTCTGCGTGCGTCTGTCTGTCTGTCTGTCTGCGTGCGTCTGTCTGTCTGCGTGCGTCTGTCTGTCTGTCTGTCTGCGTGCGTCTGTCTGTCTGTCTGCGTGCGTCTGTCTGTCTGTCTGCGTGCGTCTGTCTGTCTGCGTGCGTCTGTCTGTCTGCGTGCGTCTGTCTGTCTGTCTGTCTGCGTGCGTCTGTCTGTCTGTCTGCGTGCGTCTGTCTGTCTGCGTGCGTCTGTCTGTCTGTCTGCGTGCGTCTGTCTGTCTGTCTGCGTGCGTCTGTCTGTCTGTCTGCGTGCGTCTGTCTGTCTGTCTGCGTGCGTCTGTCTGTCTGTCTGTCTGCGTCTGTCTGTCTGTCTGCGTGCGTCTGTCTGTCTGTCTGCGTGCGTCTGTCTGTCTGTCTGTCTGCGTCTGTCTGTCTGTCTGTCTGTCTGTCTGCGTGCGTCTGTCTGTCTGTCTGTCTGCGTGCGTCTGTCTGTCTGCGTGCGTCTGTCTGTCTGCGTGCGTCTGTCTGTCTGTCTGCGTGCGTCTGTCTGTCTGTGTGCGTCTGTCTGTCTGTGTGCGTCTGTCTGTCTGTCTGTCTGCGTGTGGCTGTGTCTGTCTGTGTCTGTCTGTCTGCGTGTGGCTGTGTCTGTCTGTGTCTGTCTGTCTGCGTGTGGCTGTGTCTGTCTGTGTCTGTCTGTCTGCGTGTGGCTGTGTCTGTCTGTGTCTGTCTGTCTGCGTGTGGCTGTGTCTGTCTGCGTGTGGCTGTCTGTCTGTCTGTCTGCCTGTCCGTGTGGCTGTCTGCCTGTCCGTGTGGCTGTCTGCCTGTCCGTGTGGCTGTCTGCCTGTCCGTGTGGCTGTCTGCCTGTCCGTGTGGCTGTCTGCCTGTCCGTGTGGCTGTCTGCCTGTCCGTGTGGCTGTCTGCCTGTCCGTGTGGCTGTCTGCCTGTCCGTGTGGCTGTCTGCCTGTCCGTGTGGCTGTCTGCCTGTCCGTGTGGCTGTCTGCCTGTCCGTGTGGCTGTCTGCCTGTCCGTGTGGCTGTCTGCCTGTCCGTGTGGCTGTCTGCCTGTCCGTGTGGCTGTCTGCCTGTGTGTGTGTGTGTGTGGCTGTCTGCCTGTGTGTGTGTGTGTGTGTGTGTGTGTGTCTGTCTGCCTGTGTGTGTGTGTCTGTCTGCCTGTGTGTGTGTGTGTGTCTGTCTGCCTGTGTGTGTGTGTGTGTCTGTCTGCCTGTGTGTGTGTGTGTGGCTGTCTGCCTGTGTGCGTGTGTCTGTCTGTGTGCGTGTGTCTGTCTGTGTGCGTGTGTCTGTCTGTGTGCGTGTGTCTGTCTGTGTGCGTGTGTCTGTCTGTGTGCGTGTGTCTGTCTGTGTGCGTGTGTCTGTCTGTGTGCGTGTGTCTGTCTGTGTGCGTGTGTCTGTCTGTGTGCGTGTGTCTGTCTGTCTGTCTGTGTGCGTGTGCCTGTCTGCGTGCGCGTGTGCCTGTCTGTCTGTCTGCATGCACGTGTGTGTGCGCGTGTGCCTGTCTGTCTGTCTGCATGCGCGTGTGTGTGCGCGTGTGGCTGTCTGTCTGTCTGCGTGTGGCTGTCTGTCTGTCTGCGTGTGGCTGTCTGTCTGTCTGCGTGTGGCTGTCTGTCTGTCTGCGTGTGGCTGTCTGTCTGTCTGCGTGTGGCTGTCTGTCTGTCTGCGTGCGTGTGTCTGTCTGTCTGTCTGTGTGCGTGTGTCTGTCTGTCTGTCTGCGTGTGCCTGTCTGCATGCGCGTGTGTGTGCGCGTCTGTCTGTCTGCATGCGCGTGTGTGTGCGCGCGTGTGCCTGTCTGTCTGTCTGCGTGTGTCTGTCTGTGTGCGTGTGTCTGTCTGTCTGTCTGTGTGCGTGTGCCTGTCTGCGTGCGCGTGTGCCTGTCTGTCTGTCTGCATGCACGCGTGTGTGCGCGTGTGCCTGTCTGTCTGTCTGCATGCGCGTGTGTGCGCGTGTGCCTGTCTGTCTGTCTGCGTGTGGCTGTCTGTCTGTCTGTCTGCGTGTGGCTGTCTGTCTGTCTGTCTGCGTGTGGCTGTCTGTCTGTCTGTCTGCGTGTGGCTGTCTGTCTGTCTGTCTGCGTGTGGCTGTCTGTCTGTCTGTCTGCGTGTGGCTGTCTGTCTGTCTGTCTGCGTGTGGCTGTCTGTCTGTCTGCGTGTGGCTGTCTGTCTGTCTGCGTGTGGCTGTCTGTCTGTCTGCGTGTGGCTGTCTGTCTGCGTGTGGCTGTCTGTCTGCGTGTGGCTGTCTGTCTGCGTGTGGCTGTCTGTCTGCGTGTGGCTGTCTGTCTGCGTGTGGCTGTCTGTCTGTCTGTCTGCGTGTGGCTGTCTGTCTGTCTGCGTGTGTCTGTCTGTCTGTCTGCGTGTGCCTGTCTGTCTGTCTGCGTGCGTGTGTCTGTCTGTCTGTCTGTCTGCGTGTGCCTGTCTGCATGCGCGTGTGTGTGCGCGTCTGTCTGTCTGCGTGTGTCTGTCTGTCTGTGTGCGTGTGTCTGTCTGTCTGTGTGCGTGTGCCTGTCTGTCTGTGTGCGTGTGGCTGTCTGTCTGTCTGTGTGCGTGTGCCTGTCTGTCTGTGTGCGTGTGGCTGTCTGTCTGTCTGTCTGCGTGTGGCTGTCTGTCTGTCTGTCTGCGTGTGGCTGTCTGTCTGTCTGTCTGCGTGTGGCTGTCTGTCTGTCTGTCTGCGTGTGGCTGTCTGTCTGTCTGCGTGTGTCTGTCTGTCTGTCTGTCTGCGTGTGGCTGTCTGTCTGTCTGCGTGTGGCTGTCTGTCTGTCTGCGTGTGGCTGTCTGTCTGTCTGTCTGCGTGTGTCTGTCTGTCTGTCTGTCTGCGTGTGGCTGTCTGTCTGTCTGCGTGTGGCTGTCTGTCTGTCTGCGTGTGGCTGTCTGTCTGTCTGTCTGCGTGTGGCTGTCTGTCTGTCTGTCTGCGTGTGGCTGTCTGTCTGTCTGTCTGCGTGTGCCTGTCTGCATGCGCGTGTGTGTGCGCGTCTGTCTGTCTGCGTGTGTCCGTGTGTGTGCGTGTGTCTGTCTGTCTGCGTGTGTCTGTCTGTGTGCGTGTGTCTGTCTGTGTGCGTGTGTCTGTCTGTGTGCGTGTGTCTGTCTGTGTGCGTGTGTCTGTCTGTGTGCGTGTGCCTGTCTGTCTGTCTGCGTGTGGCTGTCTGTCTGTCTGCGTGTGGCTGTCTGTCTGTCTGCGTGTGGCTGTCTGTCTGTCTGCGTGTGGCTGTCTGTCTGTCTGCGTGTGGCTGTCTGTCTGTCTGCGTGTGGCTGTCTGTCTGTCTGCGTGTGGCTGTCTGTCTGTCTGCGTGTGGCTGTCTGTCTGTCTGCGTGTGGCTGTCTGTCTGTCTGCGTGTGGCTGTCTGTCTGTCTGCGTGTGGCTGTCTGTCTGCGTGTGGCTGTCTGTCTGTCTGCGTGTGGCTGTCTGTCTGCGTGTGTCTGTCTGTGTGCGTGTGTCTGTCTGTGTGCGTGTGTCTGTCTGTGTGCGTGTGTCTGTCTGTGTGCGTGTGTCTGTCTGTGTGCGTGTGTCTGTCTGTGTGCGTGTGTCTGTCTGTGTGCGTGTGTCTGTCTGTCTGTCTGTGTGCGTGTGCCTGTCTGCGTGCGCGTGTGCCTGTCTGTCTGTCTGCATGCGCGTGTGTGTGCGCGTGTGGCTGTCTGTCTGTCTGCGTGTGGCTGTCTGTCTGTCTGCGTGTGGCTGTCTGTCTGCGTGTGGCTGTCTGTCTGTCTGCGTGCGTGTGGCTGTCTGTCTGTCTGCGTGCGTGTGTCTGTCTGTCTGTCTGCGTGCGTGTGTCTGTCTGTCTGTCTGCGTGTGCCTGTCTGCATGCGCGTGTGTGTGCGCGTCTGTCTGTCTGCGTGTGCCTGTCTGCATGCGCGTGTGTGTGCGCGTCTGTCTGTCTGCGTGTGCCTGTCTGCATGCGCGTGTGTGTGCGCGTCTGTCTGTCTGCATGCGCGTGTGTGTGCGCGTCTGTCTGTCTGCATGCGCGTGTGTGTGCGCGTGTGCCTGTCTGTCTGTGTGCGTGTGTCTGTCTGTCTGCGTGCGTGTGTCTGTCTGTCTGTCTGTCTGCGTGTGTCTGTCTGTCTGTCTGCGTGTGGCTGTCTGTCTGTCTGCGTGTGGCTGTCTGTCTGTCTGTCTGCGTGTGGCTGTCTGTCTGTCTGCGTGTGGCTGTCTGTCTGTCTGCGTGTGGCTGTCTGTCTGTCTGCGTGTGGCTGTCTGTCTGTCTGCGTGTGGCTGTCTGTCTGTCTGCGTGTGGCTGTCTGTCTGTCTGCGTGTGGCTGTCTGTCTGTCTGCGTGTGGCTGTCTGT
>NC_086318.1:267034490-267036990 GCF_036172605.1 Pelobates fuscus | reverse complement strand
ATTCCAACCAAAGAATTGACAGAAGAAACTCCATTCACGCCTACCAGACCCGGGTCTCCAGGCGAATCACTCACTCTTTCAACCCCCACGTCCTTGAGAGCATGGACTATTCCCAAAATTACGGCCGAGCTTAGGCTCAGGGGAATCCCCTTTCCGGCCACAGCTAGGAAGGCTGAACTTTATAGGCTACTTACTCACCAAGCCCCTGAGCCCAGGCCAGGGACTAGCTCTCAAGGACAACCACCAAGCAACAGCACGGCCACCCAGGATACCCTGGCAGAGATCTTGGCCAATCTACAGACCCTCAATAGCAGGCTATCTAAGGTGGAAAGCGCCATCTCCTCCCCAGGTACTACCACGGTAGTCCCAGTCGCTTTCACGGCTGTACCTACTATACCAACATGCCCTCCTATACTCCCCCCTCCAGCACCGGGCACAGCCATTACACCATTTGAGTCACCAGCACACTCCGTCCCTGACTCTATCAGGAAAGATATCCTAGACGGGAAGGATGTGTGTCTGGTGTCCTTGCTCATAGCCTCATAGGATGTACTTGAGAACAAGGCATTCAATTACGGTGATATCTCTGTGGTGCTCAAGACAAGGGATCCCAGGCTTAATCATCTGGTGGATTATCTCACCACAGGGTTCACTAAAGGGTTTCTCACGGGTATTGTGGCCATTCCCCCAGGTACACTAGAATGCCCTAATCTCCAGTCAGCACGTTTAGACCCAGTCTCCATAGACACTCTCATTGCCTCTGAAATCACCAACGGTTTCATGATCGGCCCCTTCACCTCTTCACCATTCTCCTCCTGGCGCACTAACCCCATTGGTATTGCTATTCACAAATATTCTAAAAAAAAACAAACAAAAAAAAAAAAACGTCTAATTATTGATTTATCGGCACCGCACTCCTCTTTTGTTCCAAGCATAAACGCACTCATTCCAGCAGACGAATTCTCACTTCAGTACGTAACCATCAACGACGCCATACAGTCCATCATATCATCTGGTAATTGACCCTGGCTTAGCAATATGGACATCACAAACGCGTTTAAATTACTACCCATGCACCCCTCACTCTGGCACTTACACGGTGTTAAATGGCGAGGGAAATATTACTTCTCTACACGACTCACTTTCGGTTCTCGAAGCAGCCCCAAACTGTTCGACATTTTCGCAGAGTCACTATGCTGGCTGCTTCTGAACGTCACCAGGTGTCACTCCGTTATCCACTACCTCGACGACTTTTTACTAATAGAGCCAGGGTCACCTTCACCCACAGCAATCAGAAGCACTACTGCACTATTTTCCACACTTGGAGTCCCTTTGTCCACAGCCAAAACTATAGGCCCCACAACTAAATTGACCTTTCTGGGGATAGAACTGGACTCTGTTAACCTCAGAGCTAGCCTCCCCCACGACAAACTGTCACGTTTGAGAGGGGAGATGACTTGTTCCTGCGGAATGATGTTTGCACTAGAAAATAACTTCAGTCCCTTCTCGGATCCCTGAACTTTGCGATGCGCATCATTCCGCAGGGAAGGTCTTTCATATCCAGACTCCTTTGCCTGCTGCACGGAGTTCCGGACTCTGGCACAGTTTCTTTGGACCCCCACGCCAAGGCTGACTTAGCTATGTGGGGGAAGTTTTTGAAGGACTGGAATGGAATCTCCATGTTTATTCCCCCTCTCTCCACCTCTTCACCCATCATCCACACAGACGCAGCAGCCAATACCGGTTTTGCAGCCATTTTTGGGAACCACTGGTTCAGGGGCCATTGGCCCACTGATACGGATGCCTTGCCAGGATTCAGAGAGACCTCAGCACTATTTGAAATTTATCCCATTGTGGCGGCCGCACACACCTGGGGTCATCTCTGGTCTGGCAAGGCAGTCAAATGCTACTCTGATAACTCGGCAGCTTGCGAAATCGTGAACAAAGGGCGATCATCTTCCCTGACCATCATGCGGCTGATTCGCAAGCTGACCTGGTTGGCAGCATCCGGCCAGTTTCACTTAGTTTGTTTTCACATCCCAGGTATTCACAACACGGCCGCTGACGCTCTTTCTCGTTCTCAATTTCAGGCATTTTCTCAGGCACTCCCAACGGCTCACCTACAACCATCCAGGACACCACGGTTCCACGATCTAATCCTGGATTAAGCACACTCTTGAACCACGCTAGAGCACTCACTCACCAAGCATTATCACCAAACACGGCTATCACTTACAATAGGGCTCTTAATATATTTAATAAATTCACAGCAGAGTTCGGTTTACAAGGTGACTTCTCTATTCAAACCATGGTGGCTTTTGCCTCTTTTTTCCACCTACACCTTAAACTATCTCACAACACCATTAAACTATATCTCACGGGGGTCCAGCACCACAGCCTCACCTTTTTTTTCCTAACAACACATCTTTCCTGTCTTCATACCCCGTCAAAAAGGTTTTGAAAGGAATATCAAAGGTTTCACCTCCACTCTCTACCATTA